>NC_045446.1:35067405-35367405 GCF_002776525.5 Piliocolobus tephrosceles
TGTAGGGACATGGATGCAGCTGGAAACCATCATTCTTAGCAAACTATCACAAGAAGAGAAAACCAAACACCGCATGTTCTCACTCATAGGTGGGAACTGAACAATGAGATCACTTGGACTCGGGAAGGGGAACATCACACACTGGGACCTATCATGGGGAGGGGGGAGGGGGGAGGGATTGCATTGGGGAGTTATACCTGATATAAATGATGAATTGATGGGTGCTGACGAGTTGATGGGTGCAGCACACCAACATGGCACAGATATACATATGTAACAAACCTGCATGTTATGCACATGTACCCTAGAACTTAAAGTATAATAATAAAAAAAAAAAAAAAAAAGAAAACCAGCCATATGTGAAGCAGTGGAAAAAGGTAGAAAAAAAAAAAAAAAAAAAAAGAAAACACAATGAGTAACCACTGATACCACTTACTGTATCTTTTGTAATATAGTACTAAAACTGACTTCCTGATAATGTATGTCTTCATATGACTTCCTTATCTACTTGATTAGCAATCAACTGTACCTTCTCTGTTATGTTACTTTTTCAGCAAGAGAGAATTTTAAAAGTCCCATGACTTTCCTTCTTTGCCACTGATTTTGTGGTTTTGGAAACTTACCCTCTTCCTAAACAATTAAGATATTTAACTCCATCTTTTTTAGGTCCTTCAATCAAATAATTGCATTTATTCTTCTATTCTTTTGATTATGAAATAAGGTATTTTTTATAGAGAAACAATAGGAATTACATTCTTCACCCAATGGTTGGTTGTCAGGGCACATACCTCTTTACACTTTTGAGATTCAGTTTCCTCATCTGTAAAGCAAAAATAATAATGCTTTCTTTTTTCCCTTTCAACCATCTATATTTGCTGTTGAGGTACAAAAAAAGATACACTATAGTGTATAGTGAGTTTATAAGTTCTATATAAACTCAATGCCTCATTATGATTAATCACTGAAGAACTCTTCATTTCTTACCATTGTTTTAAAGTTATGAATGGTGGTTGAGGTCCTGCTGAACCATTCAATAACGTAGTGGAACACTTTAGTGTTTGCACAGAGTAAAATCTCTGTGCCTAGGAAATTTTGATAAAGAAAGCACTTTAGCTGTTATTTTTTTCTAGCATTTAAAAAATCTATGCTCCTTAGAGCTTTCACAACTCACTAGAGGAGATAAGGAGAAGTCCAATAGGACAGAGTTCCAGGTACTCCTGTTTCCCTTTCAATCGATGTAGCTCACTTTAATCAACTTCCCCCGCTTTAGGAATTCTCCTGAGATATAGTTGTAAGAAAGAGATTATAGATATTCTACAGCCCCCCTACACACACACACACACACACACACACACAGATTGAAGATTCTGGATGGAGTCTTTTTCATTTAAAAGATGTAAAAACTGAGGCCCAAAAGAGATGAGTAATTTTCCAAAGTTATCCAACTCTACTTCCATTGGCAAAGTAAGGATTGAAATCTAGGTTCTGATTCCCCTACCCTGAGCATCACATCATGCAGCATCTTCTTGTGACTAGGAAGTTTTAAGATTCAACAGTGACACTTCTGTTTTTGTTATATTTTGTTTAGGAAGACATGGTATTATATATGAACTTAATTATAGGATTGAACTTTTGGGACTAGCAATCCCAAAATTTTGGCCTCAAATGATTCTCCTCTCACTGTTACTTGCTTTCACCAAAATGAATGTTGGTAATTATGCAGATCAGAGCATCAATCTAGAAATCTCTATGTAGAAAACATTCCTCACAATTAAATCTCAGATAATTTATTATTTTGTGGAGCATCAGCAATTTCTATCTTCTCTTTTGCACAAAAGATAAAATTATATAGAATTTAATTTTTCATATTAAATTTTTAACTTCCCCAGTCTCTCACTAGTAAGATGACCATAAGATTCATTGCCCAAATCAGGATGGTTTTAAGAATTAAAAAGGACACATTTCATAATTACTCTGAAAATACTGATATAAGTTGGAGCTTTTCTAGGAAAACTGGTATTATCATCTTGTTCATTAACTATCCTATAGATATATTTGAAATCAGTTAGGGTAAAAATATCTATTAATTGAATGTGATTTTCAGTCATACGTATTTAACAATTGGTATTAAGTAATGTTTCCCCAGGGAAAAAAAACAGCAATAATAACAATAACAATTTCAGAACTAAAACACAAGAAGAATAAGTTGATTAATCTCTCTCTGTCTACACACACACACACACACACTCACACACATTCATTTTATTTAGAAAACTATTCCTCCCCATTTTGTATATAAACTCTAAAAGCAATTCATTCATTCTGAGAAGCAGGACTACTTTCTCTTTTAACAAAATTCTATTAAAGAGTGCCCTTGATACAAATTATATAAGTTTAAACAACCACTAAGATACACCTGAGAATGTCCCCATAATTCCTCTTCAAAAGAACAATGAAACAAGTCCAAAAACTTTAGGTGACAACAATACATGATGTTAGTGATATAAAATCAAAATATATGAGTTAATGCTTTGGCTAAAAAGTTCTCCATAGAATTATCAACTATCTTGCTGATACTCATTTCACTTAAAGTACTTCATAAATTTTATAAACAAACAAAAATATATTCCTATAACTTAGTCTATCAGAATACATATGCAGTATCACTCTTGGTGACTTGATGACTGTTTTGATACAAAACATATGAGACAGTAACATTTATGTGCACAAAGAGATAAGAAAAAACACTTGAAATATTACAGAAATATTGCTTCTCATAGTTATCATCTACAATTAAACTTTTCAATGCAAACTGCATGAGAGTAAGAAAATTACTCGTTTTGTTTACTATTGCATTACCTAGTATGGTATGACACCTGTCACACAGTAGGCAGTAAGAATTTGATGATCTGTTGAACACATGACAACATGAATGAATGATCATAATTAACTAACTCATATTTACTCTGTCTGGGGGTACCAGAATTGCAATCAGCTCTAGAGTAGAGTTGATTTCATCTAAGGAAAGACCAGGTCTTGAGTCTTTCCAAGTCATGGCCTTGCAGTTTATTGGACCTATTTCCAAATGTAGACAGCTACTTAATACCAAGTTTTAATCTAGGGAACTCAGGCAAATGTATGCATGAAGAGTAGATTAGACCTGGATGTTGTTCATCACAGACTACTTTAAAAATATTTTCTCATGTGGAAAAGCCCACTAGGAACACCATCAATTATATGTAACATTCATTTATGCCCCTTTCCCTTTAACTCTGGACAGGATTCATTTATGGGCCAAAGTGACAGAACACATCATCAGATCCCCATTTATGAATGATCATAAAGAGTATGTCCTGTGATATCCCAGAAAATGATAGATCCAGTAGGAACAGGCTTTCAGAAATAATAAAACAGGGACTATATTCTCTATCCTTTTAACCTTGTTCTTTAGTGCTCTTTAGACACTTTAAGTTGCTCTTATCTTTTTTCCATCTCTCTCTTCCCTTATGCAGAAGTGAAGAAGAGAAAAATGGATATATCTGTAAATAATTTGGTTTTATCACTAAACTTAAGAGACCCTGAGTAGACAGTAGACCCTTTTTGTGATCTCTGTAGGAGAAAGGGTCTGATTTTAAAAGTAAAATAATTTTTACTAACAAATAGTAGCCAAATTTTATCCAGTTTACATGCAACAATCTTGGTTGGTTAATAATATTACTTCATTTCCTAATTCACAATTTATAGTATTTTTTCTAGAAGCCACTTCCTATAGTTTAGAGAAGTGGCATTCAGACATCTTTGACTGAAAACTAGAGACACATTGAACTCATATCCAAGTACACAAACACACACATATACACACAAATTTGAAACAAAGGTTTCCTGAAGCGATACTTAAATCTTATTATGTACAAAGTATTCCAATATTTCAGATTTTATTCTAACATATAAATTTCAATTATTTAAAAACACTATTCTTTAAGATTTTAGCTACTAAATTTGTTTATGATCCACTGAGTCATAAAAATCACATCTCTGGAGCAATTCTCCCAGCTATAATCTAAAATAAGAGTAAAATAACAATACGATTATTATACTCATGTAATATTATACCATAGTACTTGTTGTTAAGCACTTTAGTCTTTCAAAAAAATCAAGCACAACCATAAACAAAACCTGAGGAGAATACAAGACTTTAATTTTCAGGTGTTTCTGTGGGAGATTGGATTTCCCAATGTGGCTACAACGAAATATCTTATTCTCCATGTTATGCTGACATTGTACCATTCACATCCTTTTATTAAAATATGGGGTCCCTAGTCACTTTGTGTTTGTGTAGGTCTGTGTCTGTGGCAAGATAGAAACCACATGACTAGGTCATAAGAAGAGATACAACTTCTGACCAGACACTCACTTGCGAAATCCGGTCACCAGGCTGTGAAGAAGACAATGTGGAAAGACCTCGTGTTCCTTTTTTGTCTGACAGCCCCAGTGAATTCCTGCCAAAAGTCAACATCAACATCTAGACCTGTGAGAGGGCGAGTCCTCAGATGTTTACAGTCCCAGACTTCATGCCGCCTTCTGTCTTTTAGTCTTCCCTGCTGAAAACTCACACATTGTGGAACAGAGAAGTGACATCTGCACTGTGCCTTTTCTCAAGTCATAAACCACAGAACATATGGGCATAATAAAATGATTTTTGTCTTATACAGTTAAGTTTGGTTTTGTTTGTTATACAGTGATAGCTTACTTTAACAACCTCTAATTCTATTCTATTCTATTCTCAAAATATCATAAACTGACAATCTTTCTTTAATAGTACTGTTGGAGTGTATAAGAAAAAAATTACCTCTTAAAATTGAACTTTAGGAGTAGACAATAAACTATGACCCATTTTTAAATGTAAAATATCCCTTTTCAACTTTTGTTGAATTTTCTTATTTGAATTATCCAGTTACCTTTAGAAGAATTGTCTAGGTTTCCTTAAATAATAAAACCATGGAGACAATAAGATATGCATAATATGTAGCGAAAGAGTTAATGTATAGCCAAGATCACCGCTAGATATGAAATGTCTGTGTACTGATGTGTTCCTAGTATGCAGATCCAGGAAAAGCAATTGGTTAATTCAATATCAAGAAATTGTGTCTATATGTGCTTTGAAGCATAATCATTGTTAATTTAATAGTGACCTGGTTTTGATTGTGTGAGGGATTAAACTGTGTCTTATTCACAACTGTATGCTTGGTAATTAACACAATAAATATTTATCAAATAAATGAGGAAAATGCTGCCTGAAGCAACTCCAAGCCACTTATCCCTCTCCCCAAGACTGTTGCTTCTGCAAGGAAGTGTAACATGGATAAAATTCAAGTGTAACTATAAAAATTAAAATGCTTAATCATTTTGAGTATAAGTGATTCTAAAGAAAGCAAGATATAATTTTAAAAAGTGAAGTTTGCTTATCTATAGATGTATAAACAAGGCCTTAATTGTTTAGCTATTACTAGATTCATTATACTTTTATACTATTTTGCTTAGTCTTTTTCCCTGTCTGTATATAATTGTGCATAAGCCTATGTATCACTTCAAAACCCACAGGTCCTCAAGAAAATAATTATAGCTTAATCCTTGTGATGCCAGCATTTAAACAGAGCATTGGTATTTTTTATTTTTTAAAATATGAATTTGATAGTAACTCTTTATACATCAATTTATAAGTATAAACACCCACTTTTAGAATATATTGAAATTAAAACATTGTATATTTGTTATTTCAGTTTCTTATTATCTGATGTTTTCAAATCTTAATTCTTAGTATGCAAATATATTGGACTTTTTCTTTATGTTGAAGAAGATTTTTGAATATGATGGGAAATATGAAAACACAAGATGTTACATTACAGAAATCCTCTATTTAAAGCATCTTTGTGGATTGTAAACATCATACTCCTTGTATGTTTTTGTGTTAAAAATTCTGTTCATAGTGACTGTACAAGGCTATTTTAACAACCACTTTTTCTTGTCTCTACTGTAAGTCTTTCAGATGCCTAGTATCTACTATGAAATGATTTTTGAAAAGGGATATGTCTATCTGACACCAAAAAGTTTGATCATTTTAATTATCTGGACTACTCAATTGCAAAGCATTCATTTAAGAAAAAGAAATACATAACACATGAGTTTGTCCAGTGCCTGATCTCTTTGACCAGGAAGCAGAAGGGAAGGAAATGATAGGAAAGTTTATAAGGAACTCAAGTCAACAAAACTGTGATTGTTGGAATAAATACTTGTTTTAAATGACTGGAATATAATTGATTTTCCTTGTTAAACATATTTAAAAATAAATTCTAAGTATTGCATACTCAGATGTACACTGATCTAATGTACATTCATAGCTTGCGTGGCATTGTTCAATAGAGAAAACTTCCTCAAATATTTTTCACAATAGGGTTAGTGATAAATAAACTTCCAAATTATGTAGCATGTAAGTTCTTTATATGACAGAGGAAATTAAGACTGTTTCTGTATTTCTAAAGGCCCAGAAAGGAGAAGATGAGGGGAATGGATGGAAAGAAGTGTTTTGAATAGTGAAGGTAAGGGAGGTAGAAGCTTCCACCCAAGAGAGGAAGTTTTAACCTCTCCTTAGATTAAGGAGAAGACAGAGACAGGGTGGCAGAGACTAGTGGCACATCCCTGCACCCCAGATAAAGGAACACCTATCGACTCTCAGGCCAATAGGAAAGATTATTTAAGGGTCACCTCAGAACCAGCTTAGATCAGAAATTTTTTTTTCCAGCTTAATTGAAGTATAATTGACAAATAAAAATTATATACTCCATGTACTGCATAAAGATGTTTTGGTCAATGATAGACTGCACATACAATGGTGGTCTCATAAGATTTTCATATCGTATTTTTATCATACCCTTTCTGTTAGATATGCTTAGATGCACGAATACTTACCATTGTGTTACAATTGCCTATAACCTTCAGTAAAGTGATATGTTGTACAGGTTTATAGCCTAGGAACAATAGGCTATACCATATAGTATAGGTGTGTAGTAGGCTATACCATGTGGGTTTGCGAAAGTACACATGATGATGTTCACGCAAAGACAAAATCAAAGACAAATGTTTCAGAAGGCATGTCTGTAGCTAAGTAATGCATGACTGTATATTTAAAGTATACAAAGTGATGTTTTGATATATGTATATACTGTAAAAGGATTACCACAATCAAGCTAATTAACATACCCATCACCTCATATAGTTACCTTTTATGTATGTGTGGTGAGAATACTTAAGATCTATTATCTTAGCAAATTTCAAGTATATAATACATTGTTGTATACATGATGATTGCATTCACTATGCTGCATATTAGATCTCAAAAATTATCACATATCTAGAAGTTCGTATCCTTTGACCAATCTCTTTTCATTTTTCCCATTTGCCCAACACCTTGTAACCACCCTTCTACCCCATTTCTATGAGTTGGACTTTAATTTCACATATAAGTGAGTTCATACAGTATTTGTCTTTCTCTGCCTGTTTTATTTCATGTAGCATCACATCCACCAGGTTCATCTATGTTGTTGCAAAGCTGGAAGAATAGCAGTTTTCAAGAGCCAGAGGGCAGGGACTGCCAATTGACCACAGCATTATAGTGTAACAGGAGCAATTTTTTAAATGAAAGCCTCCATCAATTAAGATTTCAGTCACCTCCATATTTAAATCCTGGTAAGAAAATAACCCAAAATTACTCAAAGTGAAATTCCTATATTTCACTGGTGAGAATTCTGAAGTATTAAATCTGCTTTAAAGAGGAAAAAAAAAAAAAAAAAAAAAAAAAAAAAACTATGATATCTCCTGCTTCTGATTGTGGACTGAAATTCATACCTCCTACATATATTTACATATATATCTACATATGTACTTTTCTGGAAATATGGTTAAAAGGTAGATACATAGATAGAGATCTTTAGCCTTTGGGTAATAAAAATGTAGGTCACTATTAATAATAAAGATTCCTCAGAATATAAATGTAAAAAATACTTCTGTTCCCGAAGTGTATTTTTTGTCCTACTGTGAGTGCTGATCATAGCTATTTCACTTTAGACAGAACTATTTATACTATTTCTTTAGAATTTATTTTCATACAGTTTATTATTTATCTCCAACTCAACTATCCCAAGGCAATTTTATTGCTCCAGGGGAGCCATTAGTCTACCAAGGCTATTAAAAAATTAGAATTCAAATATCATAAAAAATCTGCAAAAATATGATAATTCTGTTAATTGATATATGCAACATATATCATATGTCAAACATAATATAGACATATTTTTAAATTCTAATTTGGAGAAACACTTAAAGGCAGGAAGCCTGTTTTGTTTAGGATTGCACGCTCAACAGAGTATCTTTCATGAGTGAATTAATTCAAAATTATTCTATGTTGAAAAAGAATAAATTACTTCTACATTTCCAGAGTGTTAAAAATGCAAGGACTCATTTTATAAAAACATTAGCATTACTAGATATTTGCAACCCTTACTTTTTCACATGTGTGTTGTTTGACAACCTGAGGCTTCTTTACACACCAAACATTGGGACTTCCACAGGGTAACTCAGAAAGGAACATTTAACTGTCCCATGCAGGTATTGTTTTTTCTGGCCAACAGAACAGTTTGATCCATGTCACCAACTATGGAAATGGTGTCTTTGTAATTATTTAAGTTTATGTTTTGCCCTTAAATTAAAAAAAAAAAAAAAAAAAAGGAAAAAAAAGGAAAAACAAAGGTAGAGGCTAGAAATAAAATAGTGGGTTCCCTTATCTTAATACAGTAGAGACTAAGGTGAAAGTCATTAGGCTTGCTGAAAGAGGCGATTCTTTAGGCTTGATTGAATTCTCATTGAAGTTATGCTGGTTGACAGTATTTGATTTTGGTATTAAAAGGACAAATGAAAGCACATGTATTAAAAATTGTTTCTAAATTTAATTAAAATTCTATGTTTTAATTCTGAGCATGTAAAAATTCTCTAATAATGTGCACGTCTGTTGCCTGCTTGATTTTACTACATGCTTTTTAGTAATTGAGAAAGTCGAAGCTGCCAGTTTCTCAAATTATCTACCTTAATCTAGTACATGTAGTGTCAACACTGTGGGCTTTGAAGTCAGGAAACACTTGGTTGCAAATTCTGATTCTTCTACTAATGTGTTATGTTGGCCATCCTCAAGAGTATCTATGTATAAAGTTTGCAAGGAGTTGTGGGGATTCAAGGAATGTTTTTAACTGCCTTGCATCCTACTTAAATGTGGGTTAAGACAGGTATTGTCTTTGCACTGAAGGCTTACCTGTGTTTCAATGTGAGTAGAATCTCTTCCTTCTTTCTACCTATCTAAATGCCACCCATTTTGAAGAGATTTAGGATCATCCATCTTCCTTTTGAAATACATCTCGGACTAAACATATACAGGCACATAAATCTTCTGTATTTGTGTGTGTGTGTATGTGTATATATATATATATATATGTTTATATATTGTATCTATTTTAAATGTTCTCCTTGCCACTTCTACAACATTGATTGTCTATACATTCATTCACAGAATCAAAATAAAATATTTTACTTAACTGTTATCTTTGAAGATTATATGTTTCTATAACTCATCTTACCAAAAAAAAAACTATTAGTTCTTTGAAGGTCATGTATGTGTCTTAGCCAATGACTTGTCTTAGGCACATTGGCTGACAAAGCCTAGCATTAAACTTAGAAGTCAGAGAACAAAGTCAGCTCTTCAAGATGCAAGGACTTCCTAAGGGAGGCAGAGGAAAGGTGTTCTCTGTAGACATTTTTATTCACCCAATCATGGTGATTTGGCCAGACGTGCATGTGGATAATTCCTTGAGTTTATTATTGAGGAGTCCTTGGAGTATGCTATCATTTTGAGTACAGTTTCTCCCCAAATAGAGATACCAACCTGAAAAGAAGGGTTGACTAATTCATTGAGAAAAGTTACAGTTAAAGTAATTTTTAAAACTCCTGAATGTTCTGGCTTATTTATTCACCAGTCCACATTGAGAGGAGACACAGCTAGGATTCCATTCTACCTGCCCAAAGCAGGGAACCTGGACAAGGAGGCAGGGACACGAGTTTACATCTGATTCTGAGATGACTCAGCCCCAACCTCAGCCTTGGCTTTTGTGGCAGTGCTTGAGTGACTCATTTCTCTGGCACTGTCTTTGTTAACTCCTGGGATCAAAAGTGTCCTGTTTACATAGCCTCACATATGGCTACTCACTCTGCTTTTTGTTTTAAAAACACTGTCGTCTTCCATCCTGCAACTGTTTGGTGCTGTTCACTGATGAGGAAAATGACTTGGTTATGCTCCCCCTCCCACTCACTTACTTACTCCTCTTCTTGCCAAACAGCTGACCTTTCCACTCACCATTTCCCCTATTTTGTCAACGTAAAGATATATGTATATTTTCTTTTCAAAGAATGTGTTAGAGGCCTTGATTGTTTACATTGGTCCCTGTAGCATGTTCTTAATATGTACTTATTTCCTAAGATATAGGAGTGGATATTCCCAATTCTTGCAGTCTGAAGAGTGTCATTATTTTTTAAAGAAATGTTTCCTGTTTTTCAATTCAGCTGCCATTCAAACTTCAGAACTCTGTCTACTAAAGTAATATTCACTCTGAGAATGAGTAACAAGCTGGCAGCATGGGGGTCTCTAAGGACAGCACCATTAAACAATCTAGTCAAGGAAATAATTAAGATCCCTCCCCCAGCCCTCTCTGCACACTGCTCTCCCCAAAGCATTCTGCATTATCAGTTCCTTGCCCCCACACACACCCTAACGGAATAAAAATGACAATCAGGAAAGTGCTCCAAGGCCCACCCACCTAGAGCAAACTACCTCTGATCATTGTAACTCACTCTCATCCAACATAGGTCTTTGGGGACTCTCTCCCTATTGCAAAGTCATTATTCAGGCCCCCTGTTGCAGTGTTTCCAAGGTAAAGAATAGCTTTCTCCCTGACGCTTTGGACAAGCTGTCCTGATTCAGCAGGAGAAATCTGAAAATCGTGATGTTTTTGCACTTCCTAATCCATTATTCAAATCCATAGACACTCCTAGCATTTAGAGAGGAGCCTCCTCCCTGCACCCCCTGGAGAGTATCACTCATTCAAGTGACTGATGTAAAAAATCAATCCCTTCACTCTTTTGAAAAGATTCATTTATTCCCTCTTTCTGGCTTCTTTTGTATTCTGGTGATTGCCAACTGCAATTGGTTAAAGATACAACTTAAATAGCACCATATGTTTGTGGTTATTGGATACCCTGATGTTCTAGAATCCACACCATCACCTGGCTCACTGTTATCACCCCCAATAGCCCTTTAATTAAACTGCAAACTGTTACACTCTCTCAGAATAAGAGAATGCAAGTGTTAATGACAGCCTGGTTTCAGCATTAAAATCTAAGGAATAAAGCTGCAAATGTGTGATCACACAGCAACTCTAAACAACCCGTGCTGTAAAAGGAACATAGATTATTTATAAAAATTAGGCTTCTGCTTAATTAATCTTCCCTGTAAATATGGCTCATGGAGGATCGTAATCGTCAAGTACCATATCATTGTAAGAGTATTTACACACAGGTAGCATCACACTCACACATACAAGCAGGCAGATGCATGCACATGCACACACACACACACACACACAAACACATACATATACCACACATACAGAGCTTTGACAATTGCTAGGATGATGTTTAGCATACTTTCAAAGAGTTAAAAAATAAAAAGAATAGAGTGGAGAAAATAGTTATACTCTTATCTAACCATGGAAAATACCACCTGCTAATTAATGTGAAAACAGGGTGGGTTTCTTCAGTGTGAATCTAGAGTGAATCATTTCTTTCTCTCTCTAGTCCAGTTCCAACAATAGAGAAAGCTGTGAGAAGTTGCTTTAGAGCACACGTAGGAAATGTCTCCCTGTTTAAGAACCTCAGGTGTTGTCTCTACCTTGTGTCTCTTCACACCAGCCTCAGTCCCTTTTCCCTGATCACTCTTTAACTGGAAAAGATTATGCATTTCTAAAGAAATGATGGAGGACCACATGATACCACCTTTTCAGTTCTCTCATACTTTTTACCTGATTAGTACATTTATATTTTTATGAGAGTGATCAGTTCTTGCTGGAGGAAGAGTGCTACCTTCTCAGCTAATGATGGTATTTTCTTCTTATCCTTTACTGTTACCATCTTGTGTTAAAATAATTAAATGTCTTGTGTTAAAATGCTTTTGCTTCACTGACAAGCATTTCTCCTAGCTGACTGGGCAGAGTAGAAGCCTTCCTTAATTCTGGGAAATTCCCAAAGGGAAAGAAAAGTTTATATGTAATATTTGTTTCCTGAGTACAAAGAATTCATTGGGTTGTTCTTCATTTCACACACAGGCTTTACTGAAATGAAACAATTGTATTTTCTAGAAAGGAAAATGTAGATGATAAGAATTGAATGCTATAATTACACTCATTCCATGAAATAGTGCCCTTTGTGGTGATCTAGAAACTCCTGAAATGTGAATGTACAGGTTGCCTGGTTAAAGTAAGATGGATATTGTGAGAATGTGTCAAGTGAGGCTGCATAGGTGTAAAAACGGATACAAGGTCAGTCTTGTGTTTTCTAACCCACTATGCACCATAGTCAGGTTTCTGTTGTGTTTGCCAATATCAGCTGAATGCCAATGTCAGCTTGCTTAAATAGTTCTTGCTAATAATGGTTTGTGAATGTATCATTATTTTTGTGACTAATTTTTAAAAATCAGACAATTGAATTTATTATTTTTCCTTTACTTTTTAAAGTGTTCTATCCACTTGACTATCATAAGGTCCAACCTCAGCACCCTGCAGAATTTTATCATTTTCTATTTTAATATCTTACCACACATTTTCCTTATCTGATTGTAAACCTAATTCTTCTTTAATAAAGGCAATTTATGTTGACTGACATAATGAAAAAACACAATCACACACTCTTCTCTGGTTTTGTTATACTACCTTACTGGCTAAGAAAATAATAGACATGGGCACTGTAAAATCACATAGCTAAGTTCTTGTATCTTTTTGTTATTTCCTTCCTAGAAATTTTGCAGAAGCTGCCTCCCTTTCATTGCTTCTGTATTCTAGGCTTATTTGGTTGCTTCTGGACTTATTTCTTACAAGTCATATTTTCCATGTGGAAGTTTCTTTTATTTAAATAAAAGAACACCAGAATAGAAAAGACAAGGGCTTAAGGAATTCGGTTGCAAATAGAAGTTGAAAAAAATCTAAAGAATCATTTTAGAAATGGTTAGGTAGCTAAGTTTGGCAATAGTGTAGAAACAGGGATTCTCATTTCTTGTTAATGAAAATAAATCTGTTATAGTGTTTCTGAAGACAAATGTGACAACCCACTATTAGTATATGGAACTTGCATACCTCTTGTTTAGCAATTTATCCTGTACAAATCAATCCCAAAGGAGGAAGGAAGGTTTTTTACAATTATACGGCTATAAGGATCTTACTGTAGTTTACTTATTGTAATAATACAACAATGAAAGTAAATTTAATGCCCAGTCATAGAAAATTTATTATTTAAATTATAGCAGTCTCATATTATGCAATATTATGCAGCCTTGAATAATTATTCCATGAAAAATATGTGATGTCATGGAAAGATAAACATAGCATATCTTATTAAAGAATAACAGTTTACAATGTAATATTATTGTTCAATCCAGTTTTGTAAATAAAAAAGATTACATTTGCATAAATGAAAGGATAGAATGATATAAGCAAAAATAAAATGTTAGTAACAAGTATTTTTCAATGCACATATGAACACAGATTTATTTTTATTCATATATATATTTTAAATTTTTAAATAAAATGTCATAATAAGAAAATTAAATTTTTAAGTGAGAAAAAAGAACTGACTGAGTAGCAGAAAGCTTATAAGTTTAGGTTTTTAAGATACAAATTGTTAGTATGACATATTTGTCCCTTTTTATCGTAAGTATACATGAACTATTTCAATTACAGTAATTATACACTATGCCATCTTGCTTCAGAGTATACTTACATTTAAAATTGTAACGTTAAAAAAATAAAGGAGAAAATGGTGATATAGCATCACTTATTAGCATTTGACCCTAATTAATTAAGTAAAACTTCCAGGTATGCCACAAATATCCCATATACTTATGTGTGTATAATTTTTAATTGGAAATATATTTCTTAATGCCCCATCTTCTGTTTGAAGCAGTTGTTCAGGTTTCTAATTGCCTAGATCTATTTTCTTTGTTTTTACTCATCTAAGTCTAGGTACAATTTTTAGACATGGCTCCTGCTTTGCATCTCAGTGGCTTATTGATTAGCATCCTAAGCAACGAGATAAGCATGAGCAAGGCATCTAGTACAGGAGAAAATAGAGTGAGGAAACAATCATATTTGGTTGTTTGGATTAAGAGTTGATGTGGGGATAGGGTAAAGGATAAATCTGAAGGAAGATTCTTTTTTTTTTTTTTTTTTTTTTTTGAGATGGAGTCTTGCTCTGTCACCCGGGCTGGAGTGCAGTGGCCGGATCTCAGCTCACTGCAAGCTCCTCCTCTCGGGTTCATGCCATTCTCCTGCCTCA
Source organism: Piliocolobus tephrosceles (assembly GCF_002776525.5). Taxonomy (NCBI): domain Eukaryota; kingdom Metazoa; phylum Chordata; class Mammalia; order Primates; family Cercopithecidae; genus Piliocolobus; species Piliocolobus tephrosceles. The sequence continues at coordinate 35,082,103 of NC_045446.1, forward strand.
GCCTCCCGAGTAGCTGGGACTACAGGCGCCCGCCACCTCGCCCGGCTAGTTTTTTGTATTTTTTTAGTAGAGATGGGGTTTCACCGTGTTAGCCAGGATGGTCTCGATCTCCTGACCTCGTGATCCGCCCGTCTCGGCCTCCCAAAGTGCTGGGATTACAGGCTTGAGCCACCGCGCCCGGCTGAAGGAAGATTCTAACTCATTTTGTTCCATTACTTTCATAATAAGATCCAAAATGAGAAGAACTATGGCTTATTAATAGCTACATCATGGACTATCTGAGTTTGGATCATATCATTAAAGTAACAGGTTTAATCCTCACAGTAATTAGATCTTATTCATTTTCTAAGAATATCATGTTGTCTACAGCAAGGAGAATCCTTTGATGATTGAACTGAGGAGAACCTGTAAGGCTATTGTCTTAGTTCATTAGGGCTTTTATAGCAAGAATACATAAACTGAGTGGTTTATAAACAACAGATATTTATTCCTCCCACTGTGGAGGCAGGGAATTCTATGATCAAGGCACTGGCAGGTGCAATCAATGTCTGATGAGGACCCTGTTTCTGGTTCATTGATGGTGACTTCCAGCTGTGTATTCACATGATGGAAAGGATGGGCCAGTTCCCAAGGGATGCTTTTATAAAGGCAATAATCTCAATCATGAATGTTCCACCCTCATGACCTAATCATCTCCCAAAGGCCACACTTCCTAATGTCAGTGTGAAAGTTAGAATTTCAACATATGAATTACAGGGACAAGGTGGGGCATGGGCACAAACATTAAAACGTAGAAGCTATTATTTAAATGTAATTCGGAAATAATTGGACCCTTTTAAAGCAATAAAGATTGAGGCAAGGATATAGATATCAGTGAAATTAAGAAGTGTAATGATATGCTTTTGCCACCCACCTGATATGAGATCATGAGGGAGAAATTTAGACAAAATTGCCAGTTTTCTGGCCTAGGTAAATAGTATGGATAAATGGAAGAAAATCGTTCCGTAGTCTGACCATTTATACACATAATTTAAAAATGATTTAGTATTATATACCCTCTTGATTTTCACCTCTAACGTTTGCTAACACCAAAAATTTTGTATATTTCAATATCTACTTTATCTATGAAGAAAGCAAATAAAATAGACTAACCAATTTACAATATTTGTGATCCATAAAATATCTAAGTTATGGGTGCTTTGTAAAAAACACTTGACTTACCCCTCTTTGACTCTTCATTCACCTCCCTGTGGTAGCCACTCCAAGTTTTATGTTTCCCTCAAGTGTTAACCGAGAATTTCCCAAATGTTTTTTTTTTTCTCATTAAATTTTGTTTTAATGGTTCTTAAAAACTCTACATTTTTGGTCAAGTTGCTTCCATTAAAAAGTACTGATTTTTAAAATGAATTACTTAAAATGACCACATACCAGAAAAAATCAAAATGGTACAAAACATTCTTTACTTCTGAAGGTTTAACAATGCATTGTTATAATTAACCAGTCTGTTACTATTAAATTTAAATGATGAATTGAAACAAACAGTTCTGAGAATGTTTTCTACCAATGACTAAGACTGGGGTGGCAAGTATTAGGTATAATATTCGTTTAGCTTTCTGAGCCTTCTGAACAGACCTGCAAGACCTTGCCAGCTCCTTGGCAATACCTTGCCTTCTTGTCCACTGCTTTGATGACACCCATAGCAACTGTCTGTCTCATATCACAAACAGCAAAACAACCCAGAGGAGGCCAGTCAGAGAAGCTCTTAGCACACATGGACTTGCCAGGAACCATATCAAGGATGGCAGCATCATCAGCATTTAATAATTTAGGATCATATTCCAGATTCTTACCAGAATTGCAATCAATCTTTTCCTTCAGCTCAGCAACCTTGCAAGCAATGTGAGTTGTGTGACAATCCAGTACAGATTCACAGTCAGCACTGATTTGGCCTGGTTGGTTCAGGATAATCACCTGAGCAGTGAGGCCAGCTGTTTATACTGGCGGGTCATTTTTGCTATCACCAGCAACCTTGCCACAATGACCATCTTTGACAGGCGTATTTTTGACATTGAAGCCCACATTATCCCCAGGAAAAGCTTCACTCAGAGCTTCATGGTGCATTTCAATAGATTTTACTTCAATTTTAACACTGGCTGAAGCAAAGGTGACCACTATGCTGGGCTTGAGAACACCAGTCTCCATTGAGCCCACAGGGACAGTACCGATATCGCCAATTTTAAAGACATCTTGGAGAGGCAGCAAATGGGGCTTGTCATTTGGATGAGGTGGGATGATGCAGTATGTTCACACTCTGCTTTCAATTTATCCAATGCCCAGGCATACTTGAAGGAGCCCTTTTCCATCTCAGCAGTCTCTTTTTCAACTTTTTCAATGGTTCTTTTGTCAGTGCCACCACATGTGTATATCAGATGGCCAGCAGTGGTGGACTGACCCAAATCTTGTGTCCAGTGATGATGATGTTGATATAACTCTATTCTTTTCCAATTTGGCTTTTAGGGGTTATCTTCAGGACACCTGTGTTCTGGTGGCAAATCCATTGCAGGAAGTCCAAAATGTTTCTATGTAACACAAGTTTTAGAGGATGCTTTGCAACGAGAGTTCCAACGAGAGTTCTCAAAACCAAGTTTGAGAAACACTGTATACATGATGAAATATGGTGACATGAATGGCAACTTTTAGAGAAATCCTTCTGTTACAGATATTGACTTATCTCAGTGTTTTCCAAACTTATTTAATTTCAGTTCTTGTATATGTACATGTGTATATATGCATATGTGTATAAACATGCATGTATATAATTTATTTAAGTGTGTCTGTTGGTTAGGGTTCTCCAGAGATACAGAATCCACAGTACACACATACACATACATATACATACACACATACACTCACACACATATATCCTACTGATAACGATAGGTAGATAAATGGACTGATACATAGGTAAAGAGAGATGGAGATAGAGACAGAGACAGAGGTAATGATTATAAGAAATCAGCTCACTCAAGTAGGGAGCTGGCAATTCTGAAATCTGAAGACAGGCTAGCAGACAGAAAAATCAAGCAGGGATTTCAATGTCACATTTTTGAGGCAGAATTCCTTCTCTGGAAAGCTTTTTTTTTTTTTTTCTCTTTAGGTCTTCAATTCATTAAATGAGGCCTACCCAAGTTATTGAAGGTAATCTTGAAAGTCAACTAATTGTAGATGTTACATCAAAAAACACCTTCATAGTAACATCTAGACAAATATTTAACCATCAATGTGTATGTGAATGTAAATAAAATCTACATCCAACTTGTGGGAACCATTACTTTGAAAAGTGTAGTTTGTAAAATACAACTCAAATCCAACTGCCCTTTGATGGTGAAAGTAAGTTTCACCTGTTCAGATCAAAAACTTGCAATAGGAAGTTTTTATTTTTAATACTGTCAATCTCAAAACATTTCTCTATCTTCATATTCTCATTTTTGTTTTCTTCATATCTCTTAGGACTTACTTTTGCATTCTTTTCTATATCCTTAGAAATTTCTAAAGGGAGTGACAGTCCTACTTTTTAAAATGCTCTGCAGTAAAATTTTATAAATGTTAGGCCTGAAATCTTTAACAAGTAGGTTACTTTGTAGAAAAAGTTTCTTACTTTTTAACTAGGTTAAAATGCATGAGACATACCTGATGGTCATAGGTATTTTCTATCATATTCTATCAGAGAGCAGGATCTTGAGAGAATGGGCCAGGCTATATGCAATGGTTCATTTATTAATTTCTAATAACAAACTACTCAAAAACTTAGCAGCATAAAATGACACCATTTTATTATACTCTGTGGTCCAGGATTCAGATTAAGCACACTAGGGATAGTTTGACTTTGCTCCACAACATCTGGGACATGAATTGCAAAGTCTAAGAGATAAGGTGACTGACATGCTATGAGTTCAAACATCTGAAGTGGGAGGATCCATATCTAAGTTGGCTTCTTCACTCACATGTATACCCCCTGTCATCGGGTTACTCAAAGCTTTCCTCAGCTAAATAATCTATTGACCAGATTCACTACTCTTGAACTCTTTATGTGGCTTAGGTTTCTTACATAATGAGGACTGACTTCTTAGATGGAACATCTCCAGAGAGAATGTCTAGAAATGAGCTTTCCAAGAGACCAAGGCAGGAACTACATGGCCTATGATTTAGTCTCAGAAGTCACATGACATCACTTCTGACAAATCAGTCAAAATAGCCACAAGCCCTCCTGGATTTCCAGGGAGGGAATACAAACCTTGATCTTGAAAACAAGGCAGTCAAAGAATTGAAATCTGTGATTTAAAGCTTCCCCATATACTCTTCATTGGCATTAAGTTTGAGGTAAGAGTAAAGGTTAACCAAGGTGGAAATTTCAGGAAAAAAAGAGGCTATTGTGAGATCATGAAAAGTATAAGAATCCCGCACACTTTTAGAAGAAGGACTAGAGAGATCTCTCAAAATATCTAATCTGTTCTTGTAAAATGTCTTGGCTATTGACTTTTCATATGTTATAAATGGTAAAATACAGTATTTCCAGCCCATCCAAAAACCCTGAACAAGTTCACCAAAGAGTACTAAAACATGCTTTAACACTAGGAGTTCAGCATCAAATGCTGCATTTAAAATGGCAATTATCAAATTATTTAACACTTAATGAACTCAGATATCTGTACAGTGGGTTTCAGTGTTGTAGAGTACCAGATCTGAATTAGGTTTTCTGTCTTCCCTAATTGCACGGATGTCTAAGAAATGTTTATATAAACAAGCAATAAGATAATATTAAAGATGATAAAATTAAATAAATTGAAATGTCCCCAGACCTGGCAGAAGAAATACCTGAGACCCATGAAAAATAGTATCTTGGAGGAAAAAATAAAGGATAACAATGATATAAACATGGTAAACAACAAAGAAAGAAATGGTATCTACTGGAAAAGCACAACTAAGTTATGACTGCAGACAACTCAATATCCTTTTGCCTGAACTTGAGGGCAACTGAAATATTTTTCTACTGTGACCGTGTGAATCCATCAAAGCTGACTTTCATTTTAGATAGTAAATATTCAATAAAAACATTTGCAAATCTTTAGAGTTATTTTAAAATATACATATTGAGGTATGTCTATATTAAAACCAGGTTTCCCACACCTGGGTCTTAGCAAGGCAACTTACCATATATGAGTTTTGGGGCAAGATTGTCTCCTACATCTTTTATTTTAAAAATAAGAGTAGCAAGAATTTTCTCATGAGAATCCTCTTAGTGTTTCTACAGTATCTTGGCACATAGCATATACTCATCAAATATTCCCCACTTAATCAATTCTCTCTTCTCAGGTATTAGTTTCCCTATTAACAAACAGAAAGGGCCTGGCGCAGTGGCTCATGCCTGTAATCCCAGCACTTTGGGAGGCCGAGCCAGGTGGATCACGTCAGGAGATCAAGACCATCCTAGCCAACATGGTGAAATCCGTCTCTACTAAAAATACAAAAATTAGCTGGGCGTGATTGTGCATGCCTGTAATCCCAGCTACTCGGGAGGCTGAGGCAGGAGAATTGCTTAAACCCAGGAGGTGGAGGTTGCAGTGAGCTGAGGTTGTGCCACTGCACTCCAACCGGGCGAGAGAGTGAGACTCCATCTCTAAATAAATATAAATAAATAAATAAAAAGAAAGAACATGATGTCTAACACTTGTTCTTCCAGAGTCCAGGGGAATAAAACAAAGAAGTAATTCTTGATAAAGACAGACGAGTGGTGCTCAGCAGGGTGATTTTGCTGCCCTAGGAGACATTAGGTAATGTCTGGAGGCATCATTGTTATTATTATTATTATTATTTTAATTTTCAAAGGAGAGGATGGTGGTGCTACTGACATCTAGTGGGTAGAGGATGGGATGTAGCTAAACAGCCTGCAAAGCACAGAGCAGCCCTCACAACAAAGAATTATCCAGCTCCAAATGTCAATAGTGCTGAGGTTGAAAAACCCTTGATTAGAAAGTTCTTGATAGGGAATCTTGATAACATCAAAAGCAAATTTAATTTTACGAATCTGCGATTCATTTCTATCAGCATAGTTTTCTGGTCCAAAAAAGATAAATCAGTCTTGATTTGAGTCTTAGTTCTGCTTGTTTTCAGTCTCTTTCAACATCACAGCTTCAATACCTGCCACCCACCAAGAAGGCTGGTGGTGGTATGCAAAGAGGCATTAACTGAGTTCTCCTTATGTACCTATTAATTTGTGAATGAAATAGATGGAAACCAACAAGGCAGAAAATGATTGTTAATGTACATGCCAATGTGCTTAATGATCCAGGAAACAAGTTCAACTGGGGCTTGTCAAGTGAAAATTATTCCACTGGTTGACCTGTCCATAAACACAAAGAGGCTGAGAGACTGCAGAAGCCTGGCCAAATACTACCGCTAGCTGAGGAATGACTTTATTAAATAAATGAATGGAAATCTCAAGTAATGAATCTTTGATAAAAATTATCTGCTCATGTGCTGGTGTAAGAAGCAACTATGCAGTTACTCTAAACAGCACTTATTTGGAGGTACTACTGGCTCTCCATATGTCTTCCAGCACTTATTTGAGAAAGTACATAGGTTCAAAAAACAGGATCTGAGTTCAAATTTCACCTTTACTACTAACCAACTTCAATTTGTTACTGGGTAAAATGAGGTTAATATTAATGTGTCATGCAACACAGGGTTATTATCAATGTTAAATTATGTATTAAATATAAAATGCTTAGCATTTCTCATGGTTCTGGATATAAAAAAGAGTTAAATAAATGATACCACCTCACATATATCAGGTGCTTGATGAAAGTTAATTCTACCTTACTCTCTCAGAAACTCTCAACCCTCAGGACCCAAATAATTAATTTAAGATCTTCAGATGTAGTTGGAGCATTCTAAATTATGCTGAAATAAGCGATGCATTAAAATACTGCTATTCAATAGTTCTTTTCTTATTTCATCTGTTGAGAAGTATGTGCTTTTTGTTCACTCACTATGTATTGGAAAGATCCTTATTAAATAACTAAAAGATAAATGTTTTGTAAATTCAGTTTTGTGTAGACTCAGAGACATGATTTTATAGCACTGTACTGGCCTAGTGCAAAAAAGCATAGGTTTTTAATTTCCAGAGATGAAATTTCAACTTTAGCTTCACATTTTAATGAAATCTGCAGCTGAAATTCCATAAATTCTCTGAATATTTCACTCATAAATTGTGGATAACATTTACTTCATAGCGTAATTGTAAATATTACAATAGATTAAGTAATTAGAGTATTTTGTATAGTGGCAAGCATAAAATATTACATGCTTTTTCTCATTGATTGCTTTGGAAAATGAAATAAGGTTATTAAGTGTAAAACTTCTAAAATAACAAATGATCAAGTAATCAACTGATCAATTCTCCCTTCTTCTTTAGAGGTATTTAAAGCATGCTGTAGCCAAGCACAGTGGCTTATGTCTATAATCTCAACAGTTTGTGTGACAAACCCAAGAGGATCACTTGAGGTCAGGAGTTCCAGACCTGTCTATGCCACATAGCTAGACTTCGTCTCTAAGGAAAAAAAAAAAAAAAAAAAAAGATAAAAGAAATTTAGTCAGGTGTAGTGGTGTGTACCTATAAGTCCTAGCTACTTGGGAGGCTGAGGCAGGAGGAACACTTGAGCCCAGGAGTTCAAAACTGCAGTGAGCTATGACTGCATGGCTGCACTGTAGCCTGGGTGACACAGAAAGATCCTGTCTCTATAAAAAAAAATAAATAAAGTTAAAATAAAATGAAGCATGCTCTAGTTACCTCATATTTTGCAAGTTATCTACAAGATCAAAATCAATCATTGGATAAGTTTATACAATGCCAATGTGGACAACCCGTAGATTTGATGAATCCAGAAACAGGCCCCCAAAATTCAAAAGCAAAAACATAATATCTTTTAAAAAGAACCCATCAATTGACTAAACTTTTCACATTGCAGCCAGATGTTTTCACATCCTATTGACCCTATTCAGTCTTGTTTACAATTATTTTTTTCCTACTCTTTCATTCAATTAATACTCTGGGATGGTTTTTTTTTTTTTTTTGTTTTATTTTGTTTTTTTTTTTTTTCCTTTTTGAGAACTTCAAAAACAAACATGTTGCTAAGCATAGCAAGAAGGAAGGGATAAAAAGTAAGAGAACCCACATATAAACTACGGGGTATCCCGCATGAAGAATGGCAGAAAAATTCAAAATACCTCACAAATGTGGAAGTGAGAATATGGGGGAAGGCTTTTAAATGTTTACATTGTATTTCCTGCGCATTTTAAGCCCATTTTATGCAGATACAGAGGAAAACATGAAATTTGTTTTAGATAATTGTAACAGCACATTGGCCGGGCACGGTGGCTCACACTTGCAATCCCAGCACTTTGGGAGGCTGAGGTGGGCAGATCACGAGGTCAGTAGATCGAGGCCATCCTTTCTAACATGGTGAAACCCCGTCTCTACTAAAAATACAAAAAAATTAGCTGGGCGAGGTGGCGGGCGCCTGTAGTCCCAGCTACTCGGGAGGCTGAGGCAGGAGAATGGCGTGAACCCGGGAGGCAGAGCTTGCAGTGAGCGGAGATCGCGCCACTGCACTCCAGCCTGGGCGACAGAGCGAGACTCCGTCTCAAAAAAAAAAAAAAAAAAGTTGAGAGAGCCAGCGAGGAGCCAGTTGTTATATTCTGTTGTACAATAGATAATGGAACATTTGCCATGTACTTTTAGGAGACATGCACATCAACTATGCCAGAAGAGACCTCAAATGCCCATGTATAACTGGACCCAATTTGATTTTTCTCACTCCCCTTTTCATTTTCTCCCTCCCCTACTTCTTTGCTAGATTGAGGCTGGGGAGAAGATACACAATCTGTCCCAGCATCTGTCACTCTGCCTACCCTTTGTTCATTGTTTTCCTGTTCTCCTTTAATCTTGTGACGTGTAAAGCAGTTGTTACAATTTTTTTCTGTCCTAAAAATAACTTAGTTTAACCCAAAACATGTATATTAAAAAACAGGGCCTCAGCAAAATCTCATTTCCCACTTCTGCCCTCTTATTAAAAGACAATGGAAATGAGATGGAGTAAGGATGACTGTGCTCAGAATCACCAAATGGAATTACATGAGCTTAAAGTCCAACAGAGCTGGTTTGAAATCCTGGATTTAATACTTAATTGCTGTGATATTTAAGCAATTTTATTAGCCCACCTAAGAGTTGGTCATCTTGTAGCAATACTTCCTTTCTCCAAATTTCATTATAATAAATTAAAAGAATGAATGTAAGTAGAGTTGTCTTATACTTATGGAAGATCAGATGCTAAATTAAAAAAAAAAACTGTATTTACTTTGTCCAATAATAATAAATGATCAATTTATTTTGTGAATCCAAAAATATTTATATCTCAATGGTAGTGGAGCTGGTCCCTGAGGAATTGAGAAAGAGAATGGTAAGTCACCTAAGTGTGTAAGAGTTAAGGAATTAGCAACTCAGGTTATTTATTTTCAGGTTATATAGCTTAACATTTTATTATCTATCTACATTGGTGTACTTGTTTGTCCTAAGATGTAAATACTATATTTTTCAATTCCCATACCACAATTCACAAAAACAGTAGAGAAATTTCCAGACATGAATAGCAGATTAAACATATCAACTGGCAATACACACACATACACACACACACACACACACATATACACACACACATATACATATACACATCAACTGGCACAATGCTGCATTTGTGAAGGGAAATGTCTTTAGTAAAAGGATTGCCTGGCTAGGTGAGTTTAAGTTTAAATAACATATTTAAAGTACTACATATAAAAAGCATACATAAAATTTAGATAGAAGAAGTTAAAAGAGGAGCAAGGATGGGAGAGGGTACAGTATAAAACCTACAGGTAAATTTTCTACAAAGCAATTTTTTTCTTGTGGTAGATTAATTTCTTGTGGTAGAATGATGGAAGTCATTATAGGAAAAATAAACATTTAATTTTACATTCTCTTTACTGCTCAAGGAAAACACTCTACATCTCAGAGCCCTAGCAGAATCTTCTATGCATCGTGTACCTTTTTTCCATGATTTACACAAATGTCACAAAGAGGTCAATATTCACATCTGAGCTGGCACTAACCAGAAAGAAGAAAGAGCTGTCTCATGCAAGTGACAGAATCCAGCAGGGTTAGTATCTCAAAACAAGAGAATATTCTGAGAAATCTTGAAGAAGATATTAGACTTCACAGATAAAGTGAAATGGGGTCTCCAAGCCATTTTATTTAAATACTGAAAAGTCAGAAAGACCGTAGCTGCACCTAGAATACAGATACAATTCTTTGGGATGGGGTGTGTGTGTGTGTGTGTGTGTGTGTATGTGTGTGTGTTTTAGACATGCGGTCTTACTTTGTCACCCAGGTTGGTGTGCAATGGCATTATCATAGCTCACTGCTGCCTCAAATTTCTGGGCTCAAACGATCCTCCCGCATCAGCCTCCCCAGTAGCTGGAACTACAGGTGCACCACCGTGACCAGGTGATTTATAAAGTTTTTGTAGAGATGGGATCTCTCCATGTTGCCCAAGCTGGTCTCAAAGTCTTGGGCTCAAGCTATCCTCCTGCCTTGGCCTCCTAAAGTGCTGGGATTACAGCCAGGAGCCACCATGTCTGGTCTCTTGATAAGTTTTTAAAATAGCAAATTTGTTCTTTAAAGCAAAATAATCTCATAACAAATATGATTAGAGTCTGTAGTGACATAGTTTTAATTCAGGAGTTCCTTTAGGTCATTGGAGAGGTAGATTCTTTCAATTTTTTCTGGATGGCAACCTCAGGATGTTGGCCATTTCCTTAAAGTTTTATAATGGCTGTTAATTTTTATCAAGCATTAAAATGACCTTTAACTTCTCTAAACTGTGAAAGAAAGATCTGAATCACTTTTGCTTTCTTTCAAGCAATATTTTATTTAAATAGAAACAGTCTAATGATTAATGTGTAATGATTGAGAAGTTCATTTTGCTTGTCCAAAGGATTGCTTTGGTACCATTTATCCAAACTTGAAAACACAATGTTAAAAAAGTTTTCTGTATCTATGAAATGTCTAAAATGTGACATTTGGTTCTCCAAAGGTAAAGATCAAAATGAAGGGAAAATATGTACTTAATACTTAGGAAATTACTAAGTTTACTTGTAACTAACTTCAGGAATATTTTAATTCAGAGTCTTCTGGAGAAGGAAAATAACAAAACAAAAACAAAACAAAAAGCAACCTGACAGCGCATTGCTAGTCACAGTAATAAGGCCAAAGGAACACCGTAGGAAACACCCCTGCAGCTTAATCAATGATCAGCCCCGGCACATAAGTCAAAGATGCACTCAATTGCTCCAAATTAGAAATAACTGACGTCAAGAACGGGCTTGATTTCTTGCTGGTTTCACACCCTGTTGCCTGCAGTGACAAAGTAATAAACAAATTCTGTTCCTCCCAAGGCACAAAATTTATTTTGTGTGTGTTTTTTTCTACTTGCATGCCTCCCTAATTATGCCACAGGCAAACAAATACATTCAGAGAGACTTTAACAGCAAGGTTAATCTCTATGTTATTAGCTAGAGATGACAATAGTGTAGTAATTAATCTTGTATCATTCAGTTCCTATTCTCTGTGCTACTCAAAGTACATGATGTTATGTATACTACTGTACCTAATGAGAAAAATAGTTATTTGATATACAGTGGAACTAAGTATTTTACACTTTAAAGTTTTTTTTTACATATAAATCCCTTTGTAATAATTCTGCCCATATCTTTGGATATATCAGTTATAAAAACAAAGTAATTATTTCTTTTTGAAATATGACCTTTTGGAACAGCGTTTTAGTGACACCAAATGATGGTAGTTGAGAGGAAAGGGTTGAGAGTCACTGAGTTTGCAGTAAGAGGGAAACAATTACAGCTTTTCCCCAAATATTTGTCTAAAATTTAATATTTAAACGTATGTCTTTCCTTCCCTTCTAGTACCTAAGAAGAAATGCATTTAAGCCACTAATTTGATATTTTTTAAAAAATCATCATGTTGCCAAAGAAATTGTATGCTAGAAGAGACAGAATAATACCGCACTTATTTAATAGTTACTTCTTTAATCGTTTCTCTCAAGTTGCTGAACAATATTAACCTCAGCAGGAGAATATTCTGTGTTCCTTGTTCTTCAGGGTAGCAAGGCAGTGTTGCTTTAGGAGGGAAATTGTTGACATGAATTAAATGGAAATGGAGCGTTCCCCATAAACCATCCAGAGTGATTCCTCTTCCTACTTCTGACCTATGGAATTTAAATCATGAGGCCAGAAATCTTAGAATGGGATTATTTATCCTTGGAAGACTGATCCCATTCCAAAATTTTTGAAAGAAGTATCTTAAGAAAAAGCATCTTGAGAAAAGACAGGAGCTAGTACAGAAGCTTGCTTGAGTCTGACATGGTCTTTCTGAGAAAATGTCGAGTATTGAAAGTTAGAGTTCTAGAACAGAACTTCCAGAATATCAGTTGATAAACACTATGCCATTCTCCATATGTTTACATGACTATTGATGATATTGAGATACTAAATGGTTCTGAGTTGTCAAACTGATTGTACTCTCAGTATCTGTGACCTATGTTTATACCCTCATTAAACTGATCTACTTAAGGTCAAGGTTATCTCATTCATATTTATATATTCCTAAATTATTATTGCATATGAAACATAGCTAAATAATAATTACTTGTTGAGTGAATAAGTGTTTGAATCAACAGGGGAAAGTTTGGTAAATGTTAAGTAGAACTTTCATGTTCAGCATAGCTGATGTATCCCTATTCTTGGAAGGCTCAAAAGCCTTATATAACGTATGTGGAAACTCAGTCAGAATGTTGACTAACCAGAATGCTTCATTACCTTGCCAGATAACAAGAGTTAGATTTTACAAACTGGTGACCCACATGCTACATTTGGCCACAGGCATGTTTTGTTTGGCCTAGAGAGGCTTTTTTAAAATTTTCAAAGTAGTTGCCAACATGTAAAAATTGATAGTTTTCACATTTTGAAGATCCAGATTTCCCAGTTCTTTTGGAAAACTCAGAATAACTGGCAGTGCTGGGCAATGTTTCCCCATAGCAATAGTTGCCTGGAGCCCCAAGACTACCACCGCACAGTTGAGATGGGTCATGACACCCCAGGTTCTCCATAGTCTCGTTCTGGCTGGCACTCCTTACTTATCCAGGTTACCTGCCTGTTTTGTGTAAGCATCTAAGTTTTCAAATGCCTCAGATAGCAGCTATATCGTTTTCTCAAAAACGGAAAGTGGTAGTGGAGAAGGGAAGACATGAGAGAAGTCCAATTTTGATTTCTGCTTTATTCATTTAAAAAATCCAATCTAACCCTTACTCAAACTCTTTTGTTTAGCAATTCACTTCAACACATTCATTCATTCCATCTCCCTTTGATTCTAACCTAGTGAAGTTCTCCTGTACATTTAGCTTGAGATATGCAGAAATCTCCTATCTGGCATTTCTATTTCTTGTTTCTTTGCTCTACAAATTATTCTACAAGATAGGTCTTGCCACAGGCCCTCAGAGATTTCCCATTGCTGACGAAATTAATTGATAGCCTATTGCTTGCATTCAAGTTCTTTCATGATCTGCTTTAACCTATGTTTGTAACCACATCACTCATAATGTCTTACCATGTACAGTAAAGGAACTATCCACGGTTTACACATCATTTTGCTTACATTCTTTTATTTATCCATAAGATTTTCTCTTGACCTCTCAACTTAGCATGCCTAATACTATCATAGTTCCTGGAAATTTTTTACCTCTCAGCCTAAAATATTACTTTTAGAAATCCTATAGTTATTTAGAGATCTCTAATGGAATCACTATTTTCTGTTTTGTATTATAGTCATTTGTATACAGATCATATGTAATAACAATAATGAGAATGACTATTCTTATTTTTAACAGAGATAGAAAACACTCAACCAGCATGAATTACAAGTCAAGCACTATTTTAAGTCCTTTGTATATATTAACTCATTCAGTAATCATAACTTTCCTGTGGGATTGATATTACTATCATCTTCATTTTATACAGAAAAAACTGAAGACACAAAGCAGAAAACTGTCTTGTTAAAGAACAAGGGGTACAGATGACCTCATTTCAGATTTTATACTCTTTACCACAAAATCATAATTCTTATTAACAAAGCTCAAAATGTGCCAGATACCACTGCTAGGAACTTTATTAAGATGATCTAATGTGATCTTCTGTATATGGGAACCATCCAGAGAGGCCATTGTTTGCCCAAATGCTCATACATTTTGATGACAGAGTTTGGATTTGAACTTAAGTCTGGAATCACGAGTCTAAATTACTACAGGTTTCTTGAAAGTGTATTGTGTCTGTGTATCCAAATATCTAGCATATTTTAAAGTGAACAAACAAGCAAATAAGCAAACAAATGTATAAACATCTAAAAGTACCCTCACTCTTGGCTGGCTGAGTGGGCTAAAATGGCAAATTCATCTAAGTATTTTCACTTAAAAAACCTTGCACCTCACATCTCACTTTTTCATTTCTAATTTTTAGCAATATGTGAAGATTACAATGGGGAACCTTTATGTACATTGGCTTTCAATCTGTGGCTTGGATTTAATGCTTTTCTTCACCCAAATGCTGGGAGAATATTGAGAGGGTATGCTGGCTCTATAGTGTCAGCTTAACCCCTTCACATCTACTAAGGGAACAAAACCATTTCACATAATATTTGAGAAGACATTTCAGTTAACGGGTAAAGATGGCTAAGTATATGACACGTCAAATTTTGCTGGCAAGAATTCAGCATAAAAAAATCAGAAATCAGGAACAGCATTCTTTTTGATTATCCACATGCCTTAAGACAGGACCAATAAAAGAAGTATCAAAATCAGTATCATCAGGAAGCACAGTTGTCTAAGATGTACAAAATGTAAGTCCTTCTAACAGTCAGTTATTCCCTGGCTGCCAAGAATGATAAAAGTAGATATGTATTTCTTATGATTTCAGACTTTGGAATAACTTTGTTCAATATAAATATTATAAGAGATATTTGAGCCATTCTTAACAATTAGCATAGTGTAAGTTAACAAATTATGATGGAGAGGGATTGATTTGGCTTAGAGCAGTACTTAGGCATGCAAGTATTAGAGATGTAACACTGAAATAAGGAGAGCAGGCATGTTGAAAATGATGCATAGTTTAGTAAGCATTGCCATAAAGTTGACAAAATGCATGAAAATCATCAGAAAGAAAGTCAAGGAATGCCCTGCCCCTGTCTGAAAGTTTCACCTGCAGTCCAGAGCGCTTCTGAAAACTCAATCCCCACCTGTCTGTGACATTCTCTCAGGCTCTCACCACCTATGCATTCCACCTGACCTCAGCCTAAAAGTTCAGCTGGTGACCCAGAGATCAGTCCACCCTTCCAATCACAGCCAGCATCCAAACTCTGGGGTAGCCTGACTCCAGCCCAGTCCTTCAGGACTTATACACACTGTCCAGTAGGCCAACTAGGGGCCTGAAAACTGGGAAACCATTTACCCCATTGCAACTCTGCTGGCACCTGACCACTTTCTCCAGTGCCTGAAGTCAGACTGACCCAACCAGCTAATACCACCCCAACTAACACCCACTCAACGTGCCCAAAGATAGAGCCTGCTCCTTTACAAGAGTGTTATCGCATTGGAGAAGAGGTGGACCATAAAGCAATCTGTATCATGTTGCGTGATGAAGTTATGTCCTGAATCTACTGGCACAGAATCACCAAACTGGTGTTTACTGTGGTTCTCAGCCACACTGTGGTTTGGAGATAGACTACAATGTGTGTCTGAACTGGGAGTCACAAGACCTGGAACAGGGGTGTGATAAACAGATCAAGCTCCTGCCTATCTAGGACAGGGAGCTATTGCAGCCCCCTGACCTTCCTGCAGAGACCTTAGCACATTTCAACAGAAGCTTCTCCTAGCCATCCTCATCAGGACTGGTTCCTGCACTTGACATCAGGGCATTCACGGGCAAGACAGGAGCTTCAGATTTTCCCAGTGGTGTCTTCCCAACCCCACAGAACAGGAAGCTCAGGGCACTAGGCACTCCACTGTCCAGCCCTTGACCTGAAGCAACAGAAAATGACTCACAGTGAACACAGCTGAGGTACATACCCATCTGCTAGTGTCACAGCTAGCTCTTACTCACAAGATTCATCTACTGTATGTTGAAGCACACAGCCCAATATAAAACCTGCCAACAGAAAGTACATAGGGCTATAGAAGTAAAACCAAAAGACTCTATCTAATACACTCCTCTTCAGGTGATAAGGAACCAGCATAAGAATTCTGGCACCACAAAAAATCTGATCATTATGACACCACCAAAGGACCATTCTAGATCTCCAGCAGTGGTCCCTAACAAAAAATGGAAACTCAGAAATGACAGATCAAGAGTTCAAAGCACAGATTGAAAAGAAGCTCAGTGAGATTCAAGACAAGGTTGAAAATCAACACAAAGATATTTCTAAAGCAATTCAGAAAATGAAGGAAGAGATAAACATCTTAAAATGAAATGAATTAGAGCTACTGGATATAGACAACTCACTTAAGGAATTTCAAAATACATTGCAATTTTTATTAACAGGCTGGACTGAGGAGAAGAAAGAATTTCAGATATTTAAGACTGGTCTTTTAAATTGACCCAGTTAGACTAAATTCAGGAAAAATAACTTAACAAATGAACTAAATCAACAAGAAATATGGGATTATGCAAAGCCAGCAAACCTACAAATTATTGGCATTCCTGAGAGAGAAGGATAAATTATACAAAACAATAGTTCAGGAAAATGTTTCCTAATCTTGATACAGAGGTAGAAAAAGTAAACCTCGTCAGACTAACCATTGCCTCCTCAGCAGAGACCTTATAAGCCAGAAGAGATTGAGGATTTATTTTCAGCATTCTCAAGGAAAAGAAATTCCAGCCAATAATTTCATATCCCGCCAAACTAACTTTCATAAGTAAAAAAGAAATAAAATGATTTTCAGACAAGCAATTGCTAAAAGACTTTACTATCACTAGACCAGCCCTACAAGAGATCTTTAAGAGATCTCTTAAACATGGAAATGAAAGAACAGTATGTGCCACCACAAAATGACACTTAAGTACATAGCCCTCAGATCCTGTAAAGCAACTACACAACAGAGACTGCAGAATGACCAGCTAACAACATCATAGGACCCAAATTTCACTTATCAATATTAACTTGGAATGTGAACAGTTTTAATGACCCACTTAACAGGCAAAGATGATCAAGCTCAGATTAAAAAAAAAAAAAAAAGATCCATCCATCTGCTGTCTTTAAGAAAACTATCTTACAAATAACACTGCCCATAGCTCAAAGTAAAGAGTTGGAGAAAGATGTATCACACAAACAGAAAAATAAAAAAGAAGAGGGCTTGCTATTAGTTAAAACAGACTTTAAACCAACAGTGGTAAAAAAGGACAAAGAAAGGCACTACCCAATGATAAACGATTCAATACAATAAGAAGACTTAATTATCCTAAATATATACACACCCAATATTGGAGCACTGTGATTTATAAAAGTGGTATTTCTAGACCCACAAAAAGGCTTAGACAGTCACACAATAATAGCGGGAAACTTCAACACCTCACTGACAGAATTAGATCATTGAAACAGACAACAAAGAAATTCTGGACTTAAACTTGACACTTGACCAATTGGACCCACCAGACATCTACAGAACGCCTCATTCATCAACCACAGAATATGCATTATTCTCATCTGTACCCAGGCCATACTGTATGATGGATCGTATGCTCTAATCATAAAGGCAAGTATCTGTAAAATGCACAAAAAAAAAAAAATCAAAATCATATCAACTATACTTTTGGACCACAGTAGAATAAAAATAAAAATCAGCACCAAGATCTCTCAAAACATATAAATACATAGAAATTAGACAACTTCTTCCTGAAAGACTTTGGGGTAAAGAACAAAATTAAGGCAGAAATAATATTTTTTTTGAAATAAAAGAAAACAGAAACATGATGTATCAAAATCTCTGGGATGCAGCAAAAGCTGTGTTAAGAGGAACATTCATAGTACTAAACATCTACATCAAGAAGTTAGAAAGATCTCAAATTAATCTAACATCACCCCATCATCCTTAGAGGAACTAGAAAAAATGAGAACTAACTCCAAAGCTAATGGAAGAAATAACTAAATTAAAATCAGAACTGAATAAAGCTGAGACCCATGACTCCATTCAAAGGATCAACGAACCAAAAGCTGGTTCTTTGAAATGACAAACAACATCTATAGATTGCCAGGTAGATTAACAACACAAAAGGGAAGAATCATATAAATATGATCAAAAATGATAAATGAGACATTACACCTTATCCCATAGAAATACAAAAGATCCTCAGAGATTATTATGAATAACTTTATGCACACGAACTAGAAGACATAGAAGAAATGGATAAATGCCTAGAAACACACAGCTTCCTACGACTGAATCAGGAAGAAATTGAAACCCTGAACAGACCAATATTGAGTTTGATAAAAACAAAACACAAACAAACAAACAAAAACACTACCAACCAAAGAGCCCTAGAACAGACGGATTCACAACCAAATTCTACCAGACATACAAGGAAGAGTGGGCACTAATCCACTGAAAATATTTCAAAAACTTGATGAGGAGATACTACTCTTTAACTCATTATATAAAGCCAGCATCAATGTGATACCAAAATCTGACAAAGACATAACAAGAAAAGAACACTACAGACCAATGTGCCTGATAACATAAACACAAAAATCCTCAACAAAATACTTGCAAACTGAATGCAGCAGCACATAAAAAATTAATTCACCATGATCAAGCAGGCTTCATTCCTGAGATGCAAAGTTGGTTCAACACATGGAAATCAATATATGTGATTCACCACATAAACAGAATTAAAACAAAATCATATGATAATTTCAATAGACACAGAAAAAGCGTTCAATAAAATTCAACGTCCTTCATGATAAAAAAGTCAACAAACTAGGCATTGAGGAAACACCTAAAAACAATAAATGCCATCTACGACAAACTCACAGCCAACATCATACTGAATAGGCAAAAGCTGAAAACATTCCCCTTGAGAATCGGAACAAGCGAAGTGTGCCACTCTCATTCATCCTATTCAACATAGTACTGGAAGTCTTAGAGCAAACAATCAGGCAAAAGAAGGAGACAAAAGGTATCCTAAAAGGAAAATAAGTCAAATTATCTCTTCTTACTGATGATATAATTTTATACCTAAAAGAACCAAAGGCTCCTGGAACTGATAAACAATGTCAGTAAAGTTTCAGGATACAAAATCAATATGCAAATATCAGTAGCATTTCTATTCACCAACAATGTTTAAGCTGAAAGCCAAATCAAGAACACCATCTTATTTTCAATAGCCCCCATGAAAGAAAACACCTAGGAACACGTCTAACCAATGAGGAGAAAGATATCTGCAATGACAATTACAAAACACTGCTAAGAAAGCATAGATGACACAAACAAATGGAACAATATTTTATGTTCATGGATTGGAAGAATCAATATTGTTTAAATGGCCATACTGCCCAAAGCAATCTATAGATTCAATGCTATTTCTATCAAATCCCCAATGCCATTTTTCACAGAGTTAGAAACAACTATTTTAAAATTCATATGGGACCAAAAAAGAGCCTGAATAACCAAAGCAATCCTATGCAAAAAGAACAAAGCTGGAAGTATCACACTACCCAACTTCAAACTATACCACAAGGCTACAGTAACTAGAGCAGCATGTTATTAGTACAAAAACAGACCCATAGACCAATAGAATAAGATAGAGAACCCAGAAATAAAGCCACACACCTACAACCATCTGATCTTTGGCAAATTCAACAAAAAATTAATTCAAGGTGGATTAAAAATTTAAATGCAACAGCTAAAACTATAAAAGTACTAGCAGAAAATCTAGAAAATACCCTTCTGGACATCAGCCTTGACAAGAATTTGTGACTAAGTCCTCAAAAGCAATCAAAACAAGCACCTGAAATAAAAGTGAAACCTAATTAAACTTAAGAGCTCCTTTCTGCACAACTAAATAATCAACAGTGTAATAAGACAACCTAAATAATGGGGGAAAATATTCACAAACTATGCATCCAACAAAAATCTAATATCCAGAATCAATTTAATATAATGAACTTAATTCAAGAAACAAAAAACAAACAAACATAACAAAAAAGCTGACCTCATTTTAAAGGGGGCAAAGGACATAAACAGACATTTCTGAAAAGAAGACATACATATAGCCGGCAGACATTTGAAAACATGTTCAAAATAACTAATCATTAGAAAAATGCAAATCAAAACCACAATGAGACACCACCTCCCACTAAAAAAATAACAGATGTTGAGGTTGGGGAGAAAAGGAAACACTTATATATTGCTGGTGGAATGTAAATTAGTTCAGACACTATGGAAAGCCTTTTGGAGATTTCTCAAAAGAACTGAAAACAGAACTACCATTCAACCTAGCAGTGCCATTACTGGGCATATACCTAAAGAAAAATAAATTGTTCTACCATAAAGACACCTGTACTCAATCACAGTACTATTCCCAGTAGTAAAGAAATGGGATAAACCTAGATGCATATTAATGGTGGACTGGATAAAGAAAATGTGGTACATATAAACCATGGAATACTACACAGCCATAAAAAATAATGAAATAATGTCCTTTGTAGCAACAGGGATGTATCTGGAGGCCATAATCATAAGCAAATTAATGCATGAATAGAAAACCAAATACCACATATTCTCATTTGTAAGTTAGAGTTAAACATTTAGTACACATGGACATAAAGATGGCAATAACAGACACTGCAGACCGTTAGAGTGGAGAGGGAGAGAAAGTGCAAGGGTTGAAAAACTACCTATTGGGTACTATCCTCACTAACTGGATGGTGAGATTATCCATACCCCAAACTTCAGCATCATGCAAGGTACCCATGCAACAAACTTGCATGTGTACCCCTTGAACCTAAAATAAAAGCTGAAATAAACAAAGAAAAATGCCAAGGCAATGGTGGTGTGTTTTCCAGTTCTGCATAAGATTGCACAGGAAAGAGTGCACTAATGTCTAAGTCTTTGTTGATTTTCATGTGAGCAAGTTCACTTCTCTTTTTCCTACCATCTTGACCTTTCACAGTCTTTAGTCCCACATGGGAATATATTTTATTTTAGTGCTTTGCAACTTGAGCTCAGAACTAAAACATATTGTCCTTTCTGACTTTAAACCCATTCTTAATTATCTAGGTGGTAGCCCATTGCCAACTGAGTGAATACTTTGTTTGTTTTTACAATATATGCCTATAGTTCATACATGGTTCTCTATTATTTTTGCTGGTAGTTTTCCTAGAGGCTAACAGAGAGCTTGGGGGATTTATTCTGTGTGACACACCTGTTGTCTTTTCATCACAGGTTCAAATGTTGCCCAGTCTCTGGGGAAAAGCAAATCAGCAGCAGCAGATGCTGTTTTCATTCTACTCATTCCAGTTTTGACACAATTGTTCAGAATATGTGCCAAATGTTAACCGCTAGTGCATTCTCTTTCCAAATCCATGGTAAGTTTTTCAAAACTGTACTCTTCATTTAGCAATCTTTTGTTAAAACTATGTTCTCACCATCTTATTGGCAGAAAAGGGAAAGAGAGCTAGTAAGCATTCCTTTTTCTAACTGCAATGGTCTTCCCCTGGAATTCTATCAGGATCTATTTTATGCAAAATTATATATTCATTTATTTTTTTAAGAGGAGACAAACTGGCTTGTGGAAAAGTAGTAGTACCACCTTAGGCATAAAATTCAAGGATAAATTGAAGAATATAAATACATTTGTGTAAGAAATAAGATAATATCATAACCCCATCAATTCTAGTATGATCTTTTGTTGGATATGCCTAGTTTTGATCTTTGCCTTCCATATTCCACGCTTCCTCTCCATGCTGCATACCCCAGGAGGGGTTATTCCAGAGGAATGATTCTCAGGGACTGCTTCAGTTAACTCATTTGTCACCTAGCTTCTGGTTGAGCGCAGCCAATAGAAAGCATAGGAATGGGATTAGCAGGTTGGAGAACATTTGGTTGGGGTATTTATTTCCATTGAAATTTTATCTTCATTTATCATGGGAAGATAGTTGCATCCCTCTTCTGAAATGGTATTTGTAATATGATGGCTAGATTTACATAATAAAAACATTTACCTCCCCTGTTAAAACATATGCAGAATTTTCTCAAAACCTTGCCTTCACCTGTTTCATTGGAAATTATTTAATAAACTAATAAATTAATGACCTATAATGTCACAGCCCTTTCTCTGTTATTTATTAGTTTGGTGGTAAAAGAATGGAGAATGACCAGTTAACTTTTGTGAGAGGGGAGGAGGTCTCATTTTCTCAATGTAAAATGTAACAGTGGGATGGAAGTTAACTTTTTGGGGATGTCTCATTTTTTTTCGAATGTGAAATTTAATTATAAGAGTGAGGTTTTCTGGGTCTTGACCAGTCCCTATGCATTTATTTATCTAATATAAATCCATGTGCCATACTAAAGCTATCAGTAAAGACGAGCCCAAAGCTGAGAATATTTGCCTTGTATTATTCATGGGAAAATCATTGGTTGAGGATATTTCTTCGTTAGAGTTATATCTTGGCTTTACTTCACAGATATGCTTTATACATATCAGACAATATCTGATTGACTCTATTATAATATTATTTGATTATTACATTATGGATTCAATAGAAAAACATTAAATAATACCAGAAAAAGAGTGAAAAGATAGTCTAGGTTTTTTGGGATCTCATAGTAATTCTTATAATAACATTGATTAGTAAAGGTCAATTTTGCATAGGTTACAAAAATATAGTTCTATGATCAAGACTGACAATAATCCTCTGACTAAAATAGATACACTACTAGATAGGTTTCAAATTGATTTTACTGGATTAGTGGATTTAAACATAAATCTGTTTTTGTTATATAAAAATATATTTATATAGAAACAATATGTATTACCAATTCATGTATTCATATATACATAAATATGTAGAGATCAATATTATAAATATTGCTATATATTTATTTATAATTATATATAAATATTGCTATATATTTATATATTTATAAATACATATACATAAATGTATATTTATATGTATATATGACCACATAAATGAATTGGTGATAACAAAGCAGAATATAAGTCTTTCCCTTTTACCTGAAAAGTTGTACTATCTCTTTCAAATTATTGGCTAATAGTTTATAGAGCTAAAGATGTTTCTCTGTGACAATTTATTTAAGATTTACAGCTTTTATGATAATCTAAGCCAATAATCATTCTAATACTTGAGCCCCTTTTCCCCAGAAAACTTACAATCATGGCAGAAGGCAAAGGGGAAATGAGCACATCATCACATGGCAATAGGGGAGAGAGAGTACGAGCGTGAGCGCGACAAGGGGGAAGTGAAACACACTTTTAAACAACCAGATCTTGTGAGAACTCCCTCACTATAATGAGAACAGCAAGGGGGTATCCGACACCATGATACAATCATCTCTCACTAGGTCCCTCCCCCAACACTGGGGATTTACAATTCAACATGAGGTTTGGGTGGGGACACAGAGCCAAACCAAAACACCATCCATTTCTTTTGTGCATCTCGAAATGGACTAATTACTTGATCATGTTTTAAAACCGAAGTATAAACCCAACCCATCTTTTGGAATGGTAGATCATATCCAAATCAGCAATATTAGTTCTAGATTAGATATAATTTTAGTCATAATACGTTAAATTCCTTTCTCCATATTCTAGCCCAGTCATCTTGGTTCAATTTCTTAATCTCATTAAGTTTCAGTTTTGTCTTCTATGATTGGCACAACACATAGTGCATACTTAACAGAATATTTTAAAGATTAATTGAAAAATGCACACAAAGCTCAGAGCACAACACCTGGCACATAACAGATATTCAAATATTGGTTTTGTTGCTGTTTTTGTTTTTCACTAATCTGGTCCTAGTAACAGAATAAGATTTTTTTTTTTTTTTTTTTTTTGAGACGGAGTCTCGCTCTGTCGCCCGGGCTGGAGTGCAGTGGCCAGATCTCAGCTCACTGCAAGCTCCGCCTCCCGGGTTTACGCCATTCTCCTGCCTCAGCCTCCCGAGTAGCTGGAACTACAGGCGCCCGCCACCTCGCCCGGCTAGTTTTTTTTGTATTTTTTAGTAGAGACGGGGTTTCACCATGTTAGCCAGGATGGTCTCAATCTCCTGACCTCGTGATCCGCCTGTCTCGGCCTCCCAAAGTGCTGGGATTACAGGCTTGAGCCACCGCGCCCGGCCAAGATTTGTTTTTAAACGGTTTATTTTTTAGAGCAGTTTCAGGTTCATAGCAAAATTTAGCAGAATGTACAGAGAATTCCCATTTTTCCTGTCCCTACACATGAACAGCCTCCCCATTATCAAATTTCCTAACAGTGTACTACAATCTTTACAAACAATGAACCTACATTGACACACTTTTATCACCCAAAGTCCAAAGCTTACTTTAAGGTTTACCCATGGTGTTGTACATTCTATGGGTTTAGACAAATGCATAAGGACATGTATCCCCCATTATAGTATCACACAGAGTAGTTTCATTGCTCTAAAAATTTTTTATGTGCTCTGCCTATTCATCCTTCCCTCCTCCCTAATCCCTGGCAATCATTGGTCTTTTTACCATCTCCATAGTTTCGCCTATTGCAGAAGGTCATACAGTTGAAATCATATAGTATGTGGTCTTCCCATTTTGTCTTATTCAACTTAGTAATATGCATTTAAATTTATTCCACATCTTTTTAAGGTTTGATACCTCACTTTCTTTAAGCACTGAATAATTGTTTGGGTATATCACAGTTTGTTTATACATTCATCAACTTAAGGACATCTTGGTTGCTTCCAGGATTTGACAATTATGAATAAAGGGTCTATAAACATTCATGTGCAAGTTTTTATGTGGACACAAGTTTTTACCTCCTTTGGGTAAATATCGAGGAGCACAATTGCTGTATTGCATGGTAAGAGCATGCTTAGTTTTGTAAGATACTGCAATACTGTCTTCCAAACTCACTGCACCATTTTGTACTCCTTCCAGCAATGAAAGAGAGTTCTATGTTCCAAATCCTTGCCATATTTGTTGTCCATGTTCTGGATATTGGCCATTGTAATAGGTATGCAGTGATACACAATGTTGCTTTAATTTACATTTCTCTGATGGCATATGATGTACAGGCTCTTTTCATATGCTTATTTGCCATTGCATGTCTTTTTTTATCGTCTTTTATTTTTTATTTTTATTTTTTATTATTATTATACTTTAAGTTCTAGGGTACATGTGCATAACATGCAGGTTTGTTACATATGTATACTTGTGCCATGTTGGTGTGCTGCACCCATCAACTCGTCAGCACCCATCAATTGGTCCTTTATATGAGGTATAACTCCCAATGCAATCCCTCCCCCCTCCCCCCTCCCCATGATAGGTCCCAGTGTGTGATGTTCCCCTTCCCGAGTCCAAGTGATCTCATTGTTCAGTTCCCACCTATGAGTGAGAACATGCGGTGTTTGGTTTTCTGTTCTTGTGATATTTTGCTAAGAATGATGGTTTCCAGCTGCATCCATGTCCCTACAAAGGACACAAACTCATCCTTTTTTATGGCTGCATAGTATTCCATGGTGTATAAGTGCCACATTTTCTTAATCCATTCTGTCACTGATGGACATTTGGGTTGATTCCAAGACTTTGCTATTGTGAATAGTGCCGCAATAAACATATGTGTGCATGTGTCTTTATAGCAGCATGATTTATAATCCTTTGGGTATATACCCAGTAGTGGGATGGCTGGGTCATATGGTACTTCTAGTTCTGGATCCTTGAGGAATTGCCATACTGTTTTCCATAATGGTTGAACTAGTTTACAATCCCACCAACAGTGTAAAAGTGTTCCTGTTTCTCCACATCCTCTCAAGCACCTGTTGTTTCCTGACTTTTTAATGATTGCCATTCTAACTGGTGTGAGATGGTATCTCATTGTGGTTTTGATTTGCATTTCTCTGATGGTGAGTGATAATGAGCATTTTTTCATGTGTCTGTTGGCTGTATGAATGTCTTCTTTCGAGAAATGTCTGTTCATATCCTTTCCCCACTTTTGGATGGGGTTGTTTGTTTTTTTCTTGTAAATTTGTTTGAGTTCTTTGTAGGTTCTGGATATCAGCCCTTTGTCAGATGAGTAGATTGCAAAAATTTTCTCCCATTCTGTAGGTTGCCTGTTCACTCTGATGGTAGTTTCTTTTGCTGTGCAGAAGCTCTTTAGTTTAATTAGATCCCATTTGTCAATTTTGGCTTTTGCTGCCGTTGCTTTTGGTGTTTTAGACATGAAACCCTTGCCCATACCTATGTCCTGAATGGTACTACCTAGATTTTCTTCTAGGGTTTTTATGGTATTAGGTCTAACATTTAAGTCTCTAATCCATCTTGAATTAATTTTCGTATAAGGAGTAAGGAAAGGATCCAGTTTCAGCTTTCTACTTATGGCTAGCCAATTTTCCCAGCACCATTTATTAAATAGGGAATCCTTTCCCCATTTCTTGTTTCTCTCAGGTTTGTCAAAGATCAGATGGCTGTAGATGTGTGGTATTATTTCTGAGGAGTCTGTTGTGTTCCATTGGTCTATATCTCTGTTTTGGTACCAGTACCATGCTGTTTTGGTTACTGTAGCCTTGTAGTATAGTTTGAAGTCAGGTAGCGTGACGCCTCCAGCTTTGTTCTTTTGACTTAGGATTGTCTTGACAATGAGGGCTCTTTTTTGGTTCCATATGAACTTTAAAGCAGTTTTTTCCAATTCTGTGAAGAAACTTATTGGTAGCTTGATGGGGATGGCATTGAATCTATAAATAACCTTGGGCAGTATGGCCATTTTCACGATATTGATTCTTCCTATCCACGAGCATGGTATGTTCTTCCATTTGTCAGTGTCCTCTTTTATTTCACTGAGCAGTGGTTTGTAGTTCTCCTTGAAGAGGTCCTTTACATCCCTTATAAGTTGGATTCCTAGGTATTTTATTCTTTTTGAAGCAATTGTGAATGGAAGTTCATTCATGATTTGGCTCTCTGTTTGTCTGTTACTGGTGTATAAGAATGCTTGTGATTTTTGCACATTAATTTTGTATCCTGAGACTTTGCTGAAGTTGCTTATCAGCTTAAGGAGATTTTGGGCTGAGACAATGGGGTTTTCTAAATATACAATCATGTCATCTGCAAACAGGGACAATTTGACTTCTTCTTTTCCTAACTGAATACCCTTGATTTCTTTCTCTTGCCTGATTGCCCTAGCCAGAACCTTCAGCACTATGTTGAATAGGAGTGGTGAGAGAGGGCATCCCTGTCTCGTGCCAGATTTCAAAGGGAATTTTTCCAGTTTTTGCCCATTCAGTATGATATTGGCTGTGGGTTTCTCATAAATAGCTCTTATTATTTTGATGTACGTTCCATCAATACTGAATTTATTGAGCGTTTTTAGCATGAAGGGCTGTTGAATTTTGTCAAAAGCCTTTTCTGCATCTATTGAGATAATCATGTGGTTCTTGTCTTTGGTTGTGTTTATGTGCTGGATTACGTTTATTGATTTGCATATGTTGAACCAGCCTTACATCCCAGGGATGAAGCCCACTTGATCATGGTGGATAAGCTTTTGGATGTGCTGCTGAATCCGTTTTGCCAGTATTTTATTGAGGATTTTTGCATCGATGTTCATCAGGGATATTGGTCTAAAATTCTCTTTTTTTGTTGTGTCTCTGCCAGGCTTTGGTATCAGGATGCTGTTAGCCTCATAAAATGAGTTAGGGAGGATTCCCTCTTTTTCTATTGATTGGAATAGTTTCAGAAGGAATGGTACCAGCTCCTCCTTGTACCTCTGGTAGAATTCAGCTGTGAATCCATCTGGTCCTGGACTTTTTTTGGTTGGTAGGCTATTAATTATTGCCTCAATTTCAGAGCCTGCTATTGGTCTATTTAAGGATTCAACTTCTTCATGGTTTAGTCTTGGAAGAGTGTAAGTGTCCAGGAAATTATCCCTTTCTTCTTGATTTTCTAGTTGATTTGTGTAGAGGTGTTTATAGTATTCTCTGATGGTAGTTTGTATTTCTGTGGGGTCAGTGGTGATATCCCCTTTATCATTTTTTATTGAATCTATTTGATTCTCTCTTTTCTTCTTTATTAGTCTTGCTAGCGGTCTGTCAATTTTGTTGATCTTTTGAAAAAACCAACTCCTGCATTCATTGATTTTTTGGAGGGTTTTTTTGTGTCTCTGTCTCCTTCAGTTCTACTCTGATCTTAGTTATTTCTTGCCTTCTGCTAGCTTTTGAATGTGTTTGCCCTTGCCTCTCTAGTTCTTTTAATTGTGATGTTAGAGTGTCAATTTTAGATCTTTCCAGCCTTCTCTTGTGGGCATTTAGTGCTATAAATTTCCCTCTACACACTGCTTTAAATGTGTCCCAGAGATTCTGGTATGTTGTATCTATCTTTGTTCTCATTGGTTTCAAAGAACATCTTTATTTCTGCCTTCATTTCGTTATGTACCCAGTAGTCATTCAGGAGCAGGTTGTTCAGTTTCCATGTAGTTGAGTGGTTTTGATTGAGTTTCTTAGTCCTGAGTTCTAGTTTGATTGCACTGTGGTCTGAGAGACAGTTTGTTATAATTTCTGTTCTTGTACATTTGCTGAGGAGTGCTTTACTTCCAATTATGTGATCAATTTCGGAATAATTGCGATGTGGTGCTGAGAAGAATGTATATTCTGTTGATTTGGGGTGGAGAGTTCTATAGATGTCTATTAGGTCTGCTTGGTGCAGAGATGAGTTCAATTCCTGGATATCCTTGTTAATTTCTGTCTCGTTGATCTTTCTAATGTTGACAGTGGAGTGTTGAAGTCTCCCATTATTATTGTATGGGAATCTAAGTCTCTTTGTAAGTCTCTAAGGACTTGCTTTATGAATCTGGGTGCTCCTGTATTGGGTGCATATATATTAAGGATAGTTAGCTCTTCCTGATGAATTGATCCCTTTACCATTATGTAATGGCCTTCTTTGTCTCTTTTGATCTTTGATGGTTTAAAGTCTGTTTTATCAGAGACTAGGATTGCAACCCCTGCTTTTTTTTGTTCTCCATTTGCTTGGTAGATCTTCCTCCATCCTTTTATTTTGAGCCTATGTATGTCTCTGCATGTGAGATGGGTCTCCTGAATACAGCAGACTGATGGGTCTTGACTCTTTATCCAGTTTGCCAGTCTGTGTCTTTTAATTGGAGCATTTAGTCCATTTACATTTAAGGTTAATATTGTTATGCGTGAACTTGATCCTGCCATTATGATATTAACTGGTTATTTTGCTCGTTAGTTGATGCAGTTTCTTCCTTTACATTTTGGCATGTTTTTGCAATGGCTGGTACCAGTTGTTCTTTTCCATGTTTAGGGCTTCCTTCAGGGTCTCTTGTAAGGCAGGCCTGGTGGTGACAAAATCTCTAAGCATTTGCTTATCTGTAAAGGATTTTATTTCTCCTTCACTTTTGAAACTTAGTTTGGCTGGATAGGAAATTCCGGGTTTAAAATTCTTTTAAGAATGTTGAATATTGGCCCCCACTCTCTTCTGGCTTATAGAGTTTCTGCTGAGAGATATGCTGTTAATCTGATGGGCTTCCCTTTGTGGGTAACCCGACCTTTCTCTCTGGCTGCCCTTAAGATTTTTTCCTTCATTTCAACTTTGGTGAATCTGGCAATTATGTGTCTTGGAGTTGCTCTTCTCAAGGAGTAGCTTTGTGGCATTCTCTGTATTTCGTGAATTTGAATGTTGGCCTGCCCTACTAGGTTGGGGAAGTTCTCCTGGATGATATCCTGCAGAGTGTTTTCCAACTTGGTTCCATTTTCCCCCTCACTTTCAGGCACCCCAATCAGGCATAGATTTGGTCTTTTTACATAATCCCATACTTCTTGCAGGCTTTGTTCATTTCTTTTTCTTCTTTTTTCTTTTCGTTTCTCTTATTACTTGGTTTCATTCATTTGATCCTTAATCGCTGATACTCTTTCTTCCATTTGATCGAGTCAGTTACTGAAACTTGTGCATTTGTCATGTATTTCTCGTGTCATGGTTTTCATCTCTGTCATTTCGTTTATTACCTTCTCTGCATTAATTATTCTAGCTGTCAATTCTTCCACTGTTTTTTCAAGATTTTTAGTTTCTTTGTGCTGGGTACGTAATTCCTCCTTTAGCTCTGAGAAGTTTGATGGACTGAAGCCTTCTTCTCTCATCTCGTCAAAGTCATTCTCTGACCAGCTTCGATCCGTTGCTGACGATGAGCTGCGCTCCTTTGCAGGGGGAGATGCGCTCTTATTTTTTGAATTTCCAGCTTTTCTGCCCTGCTTTTTCCCCATCTTTGTGGTTTTATCTGTCTCTGGTCTTTGATGATGGTGACGTACTGATGGGGTTTTGGTATAGATGTCCTTCCTGTGTGATAGTTTTCCTTCTAACAGTCAGGACCCTCAGCTGCAGGTCTGTTGGAGATTGCTTGAGGTCCACTCCAGATGCTGTTTGCCTGGGTATCAGCAGCAGAGGTTGCAGAAGATAGAATATTGCTGAACAGTGAGTGTACCTGTCTGATTCTTACTTTGGAAGCTTCGTCTCAGGGGTGTACTCCACCCTGTGAGGTTTGGAGTGTCAGACTGCCCCTATTGGGGGATCTCCCATTTAGGCTACTCAGGGGTCAGGGACCCACTTGAGCAGGCAGTCTGTCCCTTCTCAGATCTCAACGTCCATGTGGGGAGATCCACTGCTCTCTTCAAAGCTGTGAGAGTCGTTTGCGTCTGCACAGGCCTCTGCTGCTTTTTGTTGTTGTTGTTATTTAGCTGTGCCCTGTCCCCAGAGGTGGAGTCTACAGAAACAGGCAGGTTTCCTTGAGCTGCTGTGAGCTCCACCCAGTTTGAGCTTCCCAGTGGCTTTGTTTACCTACTTAAGCCTCAGCAATGGTGGGCGCCCCTCCCCCAGCCTGGCTGCTTCCTTGCAGTTAGATCACAGACTGCTGTGCTAGCAATGAGGGAGGTTCCGTGGGCGTGGGACCTTCCCGGCCAGGTGTGGGATATAATCTCCTGGTGTGCCCGTTTGCTTAAAGCACCGTATCGGGGTGGGAGTTACCCGATTTTCCAGGTGTTGTGTGTCTCGGTTCCCCTGGCTAGGAAAAGGGATTCCCTTCCCCCTTGCACTTCCCAGGTGAGGTGATGCCTCACCCTGCTTCAGCTCTCGCTGGTCGGGCTGCAGCAGCTGACCAGCATCGATTGTCCAGCACTCCCTAGTGAGATGACCCCAGTACCTCAGTTGAAAATGCAGAAATCACTGGTCTTCTGTGTCGCTCGTGCTGGGAGTTGGAGACTGGAGCTGTTCCTATTCGGCCATCTTGCTCCGCCCCCCGCCATTGTATGTCTTATTCGATAAGGTGCCTATTTAGACTTTTGGCCCATTTAAAAACTTTGATTTTCTTATTGTTGAGTTTTAAGAGTTTCTATATTTTGTATAACAGGACTTTATTATATATATGCTTTGGAAGTATTTTCTCCTAGCCTATGTCTTCTCTTTTTAGTATCTTGACAGTGTCTTTTATGGAGCATATTTTTAAAAGATAAAATACAGCTTATCATTTCTTCATGGATTGCTTCTTTGGTGCTTTACCTAAAAATCTGTAATCTAGATTTTCTCTCATGTTATCTTCTAGGAGTTTCATAGTTTTAGATTTTATGTTTAGGTCTATGATTTTGAGTTAATTTTTGTGAAGGGATTAAGGTCTTTGTCGAGATTCACTCTTTTCTTTCTTTTTATGCATATGGAAATCCAGTTGTCAAATCATCACTTGTCAAAAAGACTTTCTTTTCAACACTGTATTGCTCTTATTCACTTGTCAAGGATCAGATGACTATACAAATATGAATCTATTTCTGGGCAGTTTATTCTCTTCCATTATTCTATTTGTCTTTTCTTCTAACAATACATACTCTCTTGATTACTATAGATTTATAGTAAATCTTGAAGTGGGGTAATGTCAGTCCTTCAACTTTGTTCTTCTTTTTCAATACTGTGTTGGTTTCCCTGGGTCTTTTTCTTCATATATAAACTTTAGACTTAATTTATCAATATCCACAAGATATCTTGCTGAAATACTGATTGGAATTGCAATGATTCTAGATAAAGTTGGGCAGGATTGGCATCTTGACACTACTATCTTCCCATCCACAAACATGGGATATCTTCATTTTATTTCATTAGTGCTTGATTCATCTCAGAGTTTTGCAGTTTTCCTCATATAGAACTGGTCTATATTTTGTTATACTTAAGTGTTTCAGGTTTTTTTATGATAATATAAATGGTATGGCATTTTAATTTCAACTTCCACTTGTGCATTTTTAGTATGTAAGAAAGACATTGACTTTTATATATAATGTTGTCTCCTGAAACCTTGCTATAATAATTCATTAATTCCAGGAGATTTTTGTGAATTTATTCTGGGATTCTAAAGAGCCAATCATGTCATTTGTGAACAAAGACAACTTTATTTCTTTCTTCCCAATCTGTACACCATTTTTCTCCTTTTCTTGTCCTATTGCATCAGCTAGAATTTCCATTATGATGCTGAAAATTGCTGACTGTTCC
Source organism: Piliocolobus tephrosceles (assembly GCF_002776525.5). Lineage (NCBI taxonomy): Eukaryota > Metazoa > Chordata > Mammalia > Primates > Cercopithecidae > Piliocolobus > Piliocolobus tephrosceles. The sequence goes on from NC_045446.1 coordinate 35,115,060, forward strand.
CAATTTTAATAAGAAAGCTTTGTATTTTTTACCTTTAAGCACAGTGTTAACTGAAGATTTGATATTTGATATTCTCTATCAAATTCAGTTTGTTCCTCTCTAGTCTTAGTTTAGTGACAGTTTTTTATTTAGTTATGAATGTGTGTTGGATTTGTGAAATACTTTTCTAGCATTTATTGATAGGAACATGTGAGTTTTCTTCTTTATCCTGTCAATGTGATGAATTACAAATTGATTTTTAAATTTTGACTCAGATTTGCATACCTGAGATAAATACTCTATATGATGTGTAATTCTTATTATACATTGTTGGATCTGATATGCTAATATTTTTTTGAGAATTTTTGCATGTATGTTTATCACAGATACTAGCTTGTAGTTTTCTTATAATTTTTTGTCTGGTTTTGCTGTTAGGATGGTATTAACGCCATAGAATGAGTTAGGAAGTATTCCCTTTGATTCTGTCCTCTGAAGGATATAATAAAGAATTGGTATAATTTTTCCTTAAATATTTGGTAGAATTCACCATTGGACCCATCTGGGCCTGACACTTTTGTTTTGGGAGGTGATTAATTATTGATAAAATTTATTTAATAGATATAACTGATTCAGATTGTCTGTTTCTTTTGTGTGAGTTGTAACAGATTTTAACTTTCAAGGAACTGATCCATTACATCTAAGCTACCAAATTTGTGGACACAGAGTTGTCCATAAAAGACTTTTATCCTTTTAATATCCATGAGATATGTAGTAGTGTCCCTTCTTTCATTTCTGATACTAGTAATTTTTGTCCTCTTTTTTCATTTAGCTTGGCCAGATGCTTTTTGGTGTTATTGATCTTTCCAAATAACCAGATTTAGATTTTATAGATTTTCTGTTTTCATACTGGAGTTATGGATTCCTTCTTGCAGTCCTATCTGTTTTTGCCTTGCATTATTTTGATGCTCTGTTAGAAGGGACATGCATGTTAAAGATTGTTATGTCTTTTTAGAGAATAGACGTTATCACTATTCAGTGCCCTTATTCATCTGATAAGTTTCCTTGCTTTGAAGTCTTATCTGTCTGAAATTAATAAACTTGCTCATGCTTTTATTTGATTAGTGTTTACATGGTATATCTTCCTTCATCCATTTTCTTTTCATCTATATGTGATTTCATATTTAAAGTTGGTTTCTTGTAGATAACATATGGTTGGGTTTTATTTTTTGATTCACTCTGACAACCTCTTTTAATTAGTTCACTTAGACTATTAACATTAATTGGTTAGTGATATAGTTGGATTATTTGTTGATGTTTTCTATTTGTTTCCCTTAGTCTTTGTGCTCATTTTTATCTTTCATTCTTTTTCAAGTCTTTCATTTTGAGCATTTTATATGTGCTCATTTTTTCTTTCTTAGCATATCAATTACAGCTTTCAAAAACTTTTTCTAGTGATTTCTCCAGTTTGCAGTACGAATATACAGCTAATACAACTAATCCAAGTCCATTTTCAAGTAACACAATACTACTTTACTGGCATTGTGGGTATCTTATGGAAACAAAATAACTCTTCTTTCCTCCCATCCCTTGTATCACTGCTGTCATTTATATTACTTATACATAAGCCAATACACAAATACATAGATAATTACATTATTTTGAAAACATGTTATATGTTAGGTAATAGTAGAACAGAAAATTTAAAAGTTTTTATTCTACATTAACTTATTTCTTCTCTGATTATTTGTCTTTATTTATACAGCTCCACATTTCTGACCTGTGTATTTTTCCTTCTCCCTAAAGAACTTCTTTTAACATTTCTTACAAGGCAGGTCTACTGACAGCACATTTCCTCAATGTTTATTTTTCTGAGAAGCTTTGATTTCTTCTTCACTTTTGAAGAATACTTTTTCAGGCTATAGAATCCTAGGTTGGTGGTGCTGTTTTTTTGTTTGTTTGTTTGTTTGTTTTTTAAATTGTTACCGTTTTTCTCTCCTAACTCTTCAAATATTTTACCACACTCTCTTCTTGCTTGCATGGCTTCCGAGAAGAAGTCAGATCCAGTTCTTATCTTTGTGCCCCTATAAGTAAGGTGTTTTTCCCCTCTGGCTCCTTTCACAATTTTTTTTCTTCATCTCTGATTTTCTATAGCTTGAAAATAATTATGCCTAGATGAAGTTTTCTGGCATTTATCTGGCTTGGTGTTCTCTGAGCTTCCTGGATTTGCAGATTGGGGTCTTATTTCGGGGAAAAAAAAAGGAGTAATCATTGTTTCAAATATGTCTTGATTTTTTTCTTCTTTCTTCTCATTTTAGGCTTTCCGTTATGTGTGTGTTACACCATTTCTATTTGACCCTCAGTTCTTGGATATTCTGCTCTTTATCTCAGGTTTTCTCTTTCTTTTTGATTTTTCAGAGGTTTCTATTTTCAGAGATATCCTCAAGCTCAGAGATTTTTTTTCCTCAGCTGTGTCCAGTCTACTAATAAGCCCATCAAAAAATTCTCCATTTGTTACAGTGATTCTGATCTTTAGCATTTCTTTTTGTGTCCCTCTTAGAATTTCCATCTTTTTGCTTACATTGCCCATCTGTTCTTACACTCTATCTACTTTATACATTGGAATCCTTAGCATATTAATCATAAGTTTTTCTTTAATTCTCAGTCAGATAATATCAATATATCTCTCCTATCCAAGTTTATTTTGGATACTTATTTTTTTGACAAACTAAGCTTTTTGCCTTTTAATGTTGTTTAACATTTATAGCTGGACATGATAAATATACTAGGTAAAAGGAACTGCAGTAAATAGGCCTCTAGACATGCGGTGTTAAGGAATGGGGGAAAGGAAGCATTCTATAGTCCTGTCATTAGGACTTAATGTATTAGTCAGCCTGCGCCTCTAGATTGTGAACTTTAGTATGCTTCTCATTCCTGCCTCAGATGGAACATGTTGGCTGGAGCGAGTTACAGTTGAGTTTTCCTCCAGGTGAGTTAGGCTCCGATAAAACTCCAATAGTTTACGTTCTGGTTAAATGGTATCATCCCAGGGCAGCCCTTGTTAAGAACGAAAAAATGCTGTGGTGTATTTTAAAATGATCCTTTGTTCCTTCCCTCTGCTGGAAGCATGAAGGGATTTTTCTCTGATATTTACAGTGAGAACCTGGTCAAGTTCCTGGAGGTAAAACTCAAAAAATGTGTCCCTCCATTACTGGATCCCCTGGAGTTTTTAACTCTCAAACTTGTCCATGCTTAACTTCTAGCAATTCATCAATTACATTTTAGGTTTCCTTATTTGGGCAATGGTTCACACAGAAATCATTGCTTGTGAGTTTTGCTCAGGTAAGTTGAGATTCTCTGTATTTGCTTCTCTGTCCCTCCAATTTTGAGGGCAGTGGTTGGCACTATGACCTTACTTCTCTGTCAAATCTGAAATGAGTTGCTTATTTTTCAGCCTGTTCTTCTTTCTACTGATTGTCAGGATGGAGTAGAACTTTCAAGCTTCTCACATATCAGACGGAAAACCTAAGTAGATTTTTAGAAATTGAAAATGTTTCTATTTCTTTACTAGTCTGGAAACCCAAGATTATTGAAAATTCTTAGTGTATCAATTTACTCATCTGATATTGAATAGAATGTGTTTTTCTTCTTGGCCAGGAAAAATGTAGCACATTCTATAATATATCTTAGGGGAAAATTAGTTCCAAGGGAAAGATCTGTCTTTTATGCATAAGGAAGGTCTGGCTAGCATTTGGGCTCTATGGAAAATGTGTTCATATATCTTTAGCTAGGACAAAGTCTACACAAAATGTTAATAGCAAACTGCAAAGTCATGGAAACTGTAGGACTTGCACATAAATATGCAAAATGTTCTTGAAAGGCAGAGTATTTGGGTGGGTTTAGATTCTTGAAAACAAGACCAAAAAAATGTAATATCTTTATACCTTGCAGATGCAGATGGTCCATGAGAATTTGATTTATATTGCTAGAGAAAAGGGCAGTGATAGGATTAGGTTTTTCTCTATTGATTACCTCTGTTTAATTAGACTGCTTGAAAGACTTCTCTGTGAGGCATTAGAACTCCTTTGGAGTTGCTTAATTTCCTCAGGAAAAAAATAAACTTCCTAGATGGCGCCAAGGAATTTGCCTTAAGTTCAGAAAAATTATAAGAGCTCCAATGTGTAAAAATAAAAAAATACATTATAGAAATAAAGTGTTGGAACTTCTAATTTTGAAAGGATTGTAGGAATTGTGGATTTTACATTTCTGAAGTAGAGGAATAATCAGATGATGAGTTACTCCAAGTTTTTTTCTCATAAGCAAAGAAATAAGAAAATGAAGCAAACACTTAGTTCATTGCCTGTGCTGGAATCTGAGAAGCTAAGTTTAATGTTACTCATTTCAACTTGTAAACAACTATGTGAGATAGGTAATATTATCACTACAAGAATATTACTAAACATAGAAAGATAAAATAACTTGCTCAGGGCACATAGCTAGCAGCTGACTGAGCTGGTATTCACTTGAATTTACTTTATAAACTCTTTCCATTGATAAACACCACAGTACAGTCAGAGACAGTACAGTTCAATCTCCCTGAGGAAAACATTGGTAAATGCCAATTTGGTCTTCTAAAGCTTCTTTGGGAAACATGGTGTCTTCGTTTGTTTTGTGCTATGACAAAATACCAAAGACTAGGTAATCTATACTTAACAGAAATTTATTGACTCACAGTTTTGGAGGCTGAAAAGTTTAATATCCAGCTGCTGGAATCTGGTGAGGGACTTCTTGATGCGCCTTCCCATGGCATAAGGCAGAAGAGCCAGGAGAAGGCAAGAGGGGACCAAATCCGACATTTTATAATGGCATCAGTCCCACCCATGAGGGGACCCCTCCTGGTCTAATCACCTCTTTAAACTGTCACCTGTTAATAACATTATTATGGCAATCAAAGTTCAATATGAGTATTAAAGAGGATAAATATTCAAACTGTAGCTTTCCAATCCTGGTCTCTCAAAACTCATGTCTTTAGGACATACAAAATGCATTCTTTCCATCCCAATAGCCCCAGAAGTCTTAACTCATCCCAGCATTAACTCAAAAGCTAAGTCCAGAGTCTCATCCAAATCAGATATATGTGAGAGCCAAGACACAATTCATCCTGAGGCATATTTCTCTCCAGTTGTGAGCCTATAAAATTAAACAAGTTATGAGCTTCCAAAATGCAATGCTGTTAACAGACATGGAATAAACATTCCCATTTCCAAGGGAAAAATAGGAAAGAAAAATGAAATAGGTCACAGGATGTACAAAACCCAACGGGGTGAACAATCTAAATCCTAAAGCCTGAAAATAGTCTTTGACACTATGTCCAGCTTTCCACACTCACTGAGGTAGGGATTGGGTCCCCAAGGGCTCAAAAAACCTTGTCTCCATGGCTTTGCTTGGCTCAGCAAAATGAATAGCTCTCACAAGTTTTCTTGCGCCTGCAGCTCTCCCCGGCTGGTGTTGCACACTGATAGCTTTACTGTTCTAGGGTCTCAGGAGCAGCTTCACCCACATGGCTCCAGTAAGCACTGTCCTATTGGAGGTTGTCTGTAGTGCCCTCCTATCACAAATCTCTCCCCCAACCTCCAGGCTATCCATGACATCCATTGAAATCTAGGTAGAGGAAGCCATGTCCCCACAGGTCTTGGATTCTGTGAACCCCACAAAATTAGTAACACATGGACATTGCTAAGGTTTACAGTTTGTAACTTCCAGAAGGGCTGCTCAAGCCACACCTGAGCCTGCTTGAGCCATAGCTGGGGTAGATGAAGAGTACCAGAATGCAGGGAGTGGAGATTTGAGGTACCCCTGGAGCAATGTGCCCCAAGGTCCTTAGTGTACTTTTGACCTCTCTTTTGGCATAGTTTATTTCCTCAGGCGTTGTCATTCTGGGCCTGTGATGGAAGGGGCCACACTGGAAATCTCAGAAGTATCTTTGGGGTCATTCTCCCATTATCCTGATGAATAGTCTCTGGCTTTGTTCTTCTATCTGTACTAATCTTATCAAATCGTCACTGAGAGTCTCCCAAATCTTCACGCTGTGTGGTATAGCTTGGATCTATGTCCCTGCCCAAATCTCATACAGAAATGTAATCCCAATGTTAGAAGCATGGCCTGGTGGGAGGTGATTGGGTCATGGGGATGGATTCATATGAATGGTTGAGCACCATCTCTCTTGGTACTGTCCTCACAATAGTGAGTTCTCATGAGATATGGTCATTTAAAAGTGTGTAACACCTCTTCTCTCACTCTTGCTTCTGCTCCAACTATGTAAAAGGCCTGCTTCCCATTGACCTTCTACCATGATTGTTAGTTTCTTGAGGCCTCCCCAGAAGCTGAGCAGATGCCAGCATCAGGATTCCTGTACAGCCTGTGGAACTGTGAGCCAGTTACAACTTTTTACTTTACAAATTACCCAGTCTCAGGTATTTCTTTATTCCACTGTGATTCCCTTTTAATTATAAACTCGCTCTTTAATTTTTCTCTTCCTATATTTTACTCTATGTGGTTAAAGAAGCCAAGTATCACCCTGAACGTCTTGTTGCTCAGATATTTCTTTCACCAGAAATCCTACTTTATCAGTCTTGAATTCTGCCTTCTATAAAACCACTAAATCAATGGACACAATTCAGCCAAGTTCTTTGCCACTTTATAAGAACGGACTTTGGTTCAGTTCCCAATACCTTGCTCTTCCTTTCCATCTGATACCTCATCAGAATTGCCTTTGCCATCCACATTTCTACCAACATTCTGATCATGACCATTTATATAATATCTAGGAGGTTTCAGGCTTTCCCTACAACTATTTTCTCCTTTTGAGTCCTCACCAGAATCACCCTTAATTATCTGTTCATGGCAATCTAGGTCTTTTCCAGCATTCACTTTAAAACTCTTTCAGTCACTACTCATTACCAGATTCCAAAGCTGCTGCTACAGGTTTATATATCTGTTACAGCAACATCCAACTTTTCTGGTACCAATATTTTGTCTTAGTCCATTTGTGCAGCTATAACAGCATGATATAGACTGGGTAATTTATGATGGACAGAAATTTATTGGTTTACAATCCTAAAGGCTGGGAAGTTCAGTATCATGCTGCCAGCATTTGGCAGGGGCCTCCTTGTTCCCATGGTAGAAGGCAGAAAAGCCAAGAGAGGGCAAGAGAAGGTCATCCTTCTTTATAATGGCAGCAATACCACCTATGAGGATACAGCCCTCATGGCCTCTTAAATCACCTCTTAAAGGCTCCACCTCTTAATACTGTTAAAATAGCCATTACATTTTAAAGCACTTTGGAGGAGACAAACATTTAAGCCATTGCCCATGGCTAATAAAATAGATGTGTAACACACATATATATCACCAAAAGTTGTTCAGACTGGCAATTTGTATGACTAGGAGAAAAGTGTATTTTCAATAACACCCATAGAGCATCCTTTTTCATCATTCTGGTAAAGAAATCTGGGAACCGGAAAAGGAGACCAACTTCAGAGAGCAATGATTGAGGAAGAAAGTCAGTAGCATGGCTGGCTCTGAGGCAATCCAACTACCTGCTTCATAAAGCAAGGGCCCCACTAAGCATGGCTCTACCTGTTTGCTCAGGAGGCTTTTGGCTGTAAGTGACAGGAAATTCAAATCAAACTCGTTAAAAAATTTAGGAATGTTTCACCAATTTAATAGAAAGTTGAGAAGTGATCTGATGTTAAAATGGACTTAATCAAGTGGCTCTGGTTCAATGTCCTGTGAGTTGCTTGGTTCTACCCTCCTCAGTGTGCTGACTTCATTCTTAAGTGGGTGAGAGGATGATGCCTTTGCAATCCACATCCACTCCTCACAAAAAGCAAAATAATAAAGGTTCTCTATTCCTGCATCTTTCTTGAGAGTGCTTGCCTGAAAGCTCCCAACAAACTCTCATTCTGGTTGATTCCAGCTGGGCCAAGTCATTTTCTCAATCTATGGCTATTGCCAGAAGAAGGAAATGTTAGGTGCATATGTCAAATGGAAACACCACTGGACAAAATCAGGATTCTTTTGGGAAGGAGGAAAGGATTAGATGATCAACATTTTTTCATTGCTGACCACACAGAACACTGCATATGTCCCAGAATGGTTTGAAAAGAGAGCTTAAATTCAGTAAATTTAGATGGAACTTATGATCAAGGTGAAGACATGAAATTAGCACTAGAATTTGAAGCTGAACAAAATACATGAAGGCAGAATTTATAAATTCGGAAGTGAGATCTTTGCTATAGAATTATCACCTGGTAAATAAAATTTATGATACTGAAATCCTCTCAAAATTGAGAAGACAAATTTATCATAATTCTTTTTCTAAAGCATAATCTACTTTACTGATTTGATTATTTAATGTTCAATTTTAAAAATTCTATCTTTATACTTTCAATTTTAGAAAAATTCTAAATATCTAGAAAGAGAAGTTTATCTATAGAGAGAAGTTGAATATATATAATTCAACTTCTTACATATATTTATATATAATTATACATACAAACATATAACTTCAACTAAGTAATGAAATCATTACTTATCTTACCATCCCTGAGATAAGCATTGATAACATTTTAAGTATATTTTTAATCTATTTTTAAATATATTTTTCTTTTGAGACAGTATCTCACTCTGTCTCACAAGCTGGAGTGTAGTGACGTGATCTCTGCTCACTGCAACCTCCGCCTCCCAGGTTCAAGTGATTCTCCTGCCTCAACCTCTCAAGTAGCTGGGATTACAGATGTGCACCAGCATGCCTGGCTAATCTTTGTATTTTTAGTAGAGATGGGGTTTCACCATGTTGGTCAGGCTGGTCTCAAACTCCCAACCTCAAGCGATCCACCCACCTCAGCCTCCCAAAGTGCTGGGATTACAGGCGTGAGCCACCACGCCCAGCCTTTAACTATATATATATATATTTTTTTTTTTAACAGAGAAATTTCAATCACACTTTATATTTGTTTATTTTGTTTTGTAAACTTAATTATAATCTTTTTTATACAATAAAATAATTAACTATATATTTAAATATATTTTTAATTTGTCTAATTTTCTAATTTGTCTCTTTTATAGAGCTACAGTTAGTTTCAACACAACAGAAATTGCTTTGAAGTGGTAAACCTATTTCCAAACAATTTCTTATAGCAGTAAGATATTGCCACTTACAATATCATATGATAACAATATGATACCACAGGGCAGGTCACATGTTCTAAACTTTTCTAAAATTCTAATTGTTAGATTTTTTTTCCTCTTAAGAGTGGAATATTAGCACTTTCATCTCAAAGACTGATTCTCATTTTCACCTTCCCTGGAGTTTGGAAATGACGAAATTATAGGCAATAAATTCCATATGCATCATGTCTAAAATATCTTATAATTTACTAACGAGAAAACAGTTTCTGAACCAAACTGATTACTATAAACTCATTTTCAATTCAAGACCCACCTATATTTTCCTTTCAAAAAACTGTCTAAAAGAGTTTTTTGCAAGGCAATTATTTGATATGTCAGTCATCTGAGATGCATCATCCAAAGTGGAGTAACCATTATCAAGACAATGCATTGAACACACTGCTTCTCCCTACCACACTCTAGTTCTTTACTTAATTCTGCACCCAGTCTCTGTTCTTTACATGTAAGTAGTAAGATATATCTCTGGAATCCTAGTAGCTTTTAACCTATTATAGAAAAAACAGGTTAGAGTTTCTAATGAAAATATTTAAATCCTCTTTGATTCTCATGCGAATTATAGCCATGGGAAAACTGTTTTCAAAAATAATAAAATGAAATTCTATTAATATGGTTATCCATAGATTGTCACCAGAGTTACCTCATTCTACCTTGCATTGTAGATATTTCCTTAAATTTCATTTTCCCTGCTTGACTATAAACACCTCTAAAGCAGTGGTCAGGTATTAGTTATTAGGCCTATTCTCCTATATCTAATAGTGTTTTACAGTCAAAATAGCATTTGTTAAATTATACAGATAAAGGACAGAGGAGAAAAATTCATAGCTACACAAGTTTATCTCAAAATTATTTATGATTCTCTATCTCTTAAGACTCAGTAGATCTACTCAAATTCCACATTTAGTTTTCCTGATTTTTAGCATCTCTACTATATCATTTTAATTGGAAACAAAAAGTCCACCAACTTTGAAAAACAATTTGAGAACACTTAGAGTAAGGCTGCTAAAAATAGAATTATCAGACTATAATGTATGAGACTTCAACATCCAGCTCTAATGGAGTAATGGAGAATGGATTTATTTTTGAAAACAGAGACACAATAGAGAAAATCAATAAAAACAAGACTTGATTCTTCGAAAAGATCAATAAAATGGATAAATCTTTAGTCCGATTAAAAAAAATAAATAAAGGCCAGGCGCAGTGGCTCATGCCTGTAATCCCCGCACTTTGGGACACTGAGGCGAGTGAATTACAAGGTCAGGAGACCAAAACCATCCCGGCTAACATGGTGACACCGTGTTTCTACTAAAAATACAAAAAATTGGCTGGGCTTGATGGCAGGCGCCTGTAGGCGGAGCTTGCAGTGAGCCGAGATGGCGCCACTGCATTCCAGCCTGGGCAACAGAGCAAGACTCTGTCTCAGGGAAAAAAAAAAAAAAAAAAAAAAAAAAAAACCATTAACAAAATGGAAGAAACATATTACTAACACCAGAAACGAAATAGAGAACTTTACTATAGGTCCTACAGTTAACAGAATAAGGTATCATAATGAATAAATTTCACAAGTTTCTTGATAGATACAAACTATCAAATCTTCTTAAAGAAAAAAGATAATCAGAGTAAAGCTAGACATATTAAAAATGAATAGCAGTTGAAAAGTTTCACGCCAAGAGAACTCCAGGTGCATACGGTTTCATTAATGACTCCTCCCAAAACTTTAAGAAGGAAGTAATTCCAATTCTAAACAAAATCCTCAAGGAAATTTAAGACTTTCCCACTTGACTCATGAGATCAGGGTTCCCCTCATAAAAATAATTCGACAAAAATACTATGAGAAAGTAAATGAAAAGAGCAGCATCACTCATGAACATGGACACAATACCTAACATATTGAAAACAGGAATATATTACTATATTAACACAATATAGAAAAATCTATATGATCATTTCAATAAATATGAAAAATTATTTAACACAATTCACCACCCAGTGAATTCTTTTACACTAAAAAAAAAAAAAAAAAAAAGAAAAAATTCCTCAAACTAGGATTAGTAGGAAATGTTCTCAAATTGGTAAAGCTCATTGAGGAAAAACTTATAGCTAATATTAAACATAATGGGAATAAATGGGATCATTCCCTTGTAAGATCAGATCCATGGTAAAATTAAAACAGCAGCAGCAGCAATAACAAAAGATCATTTTGGAGGTCACAGCCAATGTAGATGAAAAAATAGAAACACATAATTAAAAAATAAAACTATATTTACAGGGTAATGGTCACTTTCATAGAATAAATTACGAAATCTACAAAAATGCTTCTAGAACTAATACATAAATTTGACAAGGTTACAGTATAAAAAAGTCAAAATGGGAATAGTATTTCCTAGAGGTACTATATCCAAAATATGTAAAGAATTTTCAAAATTCAATACTAAGAAAACAAACTCTTAATTTTTAAAAATGGGCAAAAGAGTCTAGCAGAAACTTTACCAAAACATACAAAGAGTAGATAAAGTTTATGAAAAAATGTTTAACATTGTTAATAACAAAAATGCACATGAAAACAATGAGATAGGACTGCACACTTACAAGAATGACTAAAATTATAACAAACAACTGACAAAACCAAGTGCTGACAAAGATTTTATTTAGATCTAGTTCTAAGAATTAGAAGAGCTTCAAATTACACAAATGAATGCAATTTTCATAAGTGTGATCTCAAAATATGTAGAGGGGTCAACAGGAAATGGTTCTTCAGAGTCTGTCTCCAGTGGCTATATAATATGGGTATAATACGGGTATCTGTAGATTTCTTAGTTTATTCTATGAAAGTGACCATCACTCTGCAAATAAAGATAGTTTTATTTTTTAATTACGTGTTTCTATTTCTTCATCTACATTGGCTATGACCTCCAATATCTTTTGTTATTGCTGCTGTTGTTGTTTTAATTTTACCATGCATCTGATCTTACAAAAGGAATGATTCCATTTATTCCCATTAAGTTTAATATTAGCATGGGCAGAGCAAGATGGCCAAATAGGAATAGTTCCAGTCTCCAGCTCCCAGCGCGAGCGACACAGTGAACAGGTGATTTCTGCATTTTAAACTGAAGTACTGGGTTCATCTCACTAGGGAGTGCCGGACAATCAGTGCTGGTCAGCTGCTGCAGCCCAACCAGCCAGAGCTGAAGCAGGGCCAGGCATCCCCTCATCTGGGAAGTGCAAGGGGGAAGCGAATCCCTTTTCCTAGCCAGGGGAACTGAGACACACAACACCTGGAAAATCGGGTAACTCCCACCCCAATACTGCGCTGTACCAAGGGTCTTAGCAAATGGCACACCAGGAGATTATATCCCACACCTGGCCGGGAGGGTCCCATGCCCACGGAGCCTCCCTCATTGCTAGCACAGCAGTCTGTGATCTAACTGCAAGGCAGCAGCCAGGCTGAGGGAGGGGTGCCCGCCATTGCTAAGGCTTAAGTAGGTAAACAAAGCCACTGGGAAGCTCCAACTGGGTGGAACCCACAGCAGCTCAAGGAGGCCGGCCTGTCTCTGTAGACTCCACCTCTGGGGACAGGGCATAGCTAAACAAACAAACAAACAAAAAAAGCAGCAGAAACCTCTGCAGATGCAAACGACCCTGTCTGACAGCTTTGAAGAGAGCAGTAGATCTCCCAGCATGGAGGTTGAGATCTGAGAATGGACAGACTGCCTGCTCAAGTGAGTCTATGACCCCTGAGTAGCCTAACTGGGAGACATCCCCCACTAGGGGCAGACCGACACCCCACACCTCACACAGCAGGGTACAACCCTGAGACGAAGCTTTCAAAGCAAGAATCAGACAGGTACACTCGCTGTTCAGCAATATTCTATCTTCTGCAGCCTCTGCTGCTGATACCCAGTCAAACAGGGTCTGGAGTGGACCTCAAGCAATCTCCAACAGACCTACAGCTGAGGGTCCTGACTGTTAGAAGGAAAACTAACAAACAGGAAGGACACCCACACCAAAACCCCATCAGTTCGTCACCATCATCAAAGACCAAAGGCAGATAAAACAACAAAGATGGGGAAAAAGCAGGGCAGAAGAGCTGGAAATTCAAAAAATAAGAGCGCATCTCCTCCTTGAAAGAAATGCAGCTCATCATCAGCAACAGATTAAAGATGGACAGAGAATGACTTTGAAGAGTTGAGAGAAGGCTTCAGTCCATCAAACTTCTCAGAGCTAAAGGAGGAATTACGAACCCAGTGCAAATAAACTAAAAATCTTGAAAAAAGAATGGATAATTAGAAAAATCAATGCAGAGAAGGCCATAAACGAACTGACAGAGATAAAAACCATGACACGAGAAATAAGTGACAAATGCACAAGTTTCAGTAACTGACTCGATCAACTGAAGAAAGAGTATCAGCGATTGAGGATCAAATGAATGAAATGAAGCAAGAAAAATCTAAAGAAAAAAGAGGAAAAAGAAATGAACAAAGTCTTCAAGAAGTATGGGATTATGTGAAAAGACCAAATCTACATCTGATTGGGGTGCCTGAAAGTGGGGGGGAAAATGGAACCAAGTTGGAAAACACTCTGCAGGATATCATCCAGGAGAACTTCCCCAACCTAGAAAGGCAGGCCAACATTCAAATTCAGAAAATACAGAGAATGCCACAAAGATACTCCTTGAGAAGAGCAACTCCAAGACACATAATTGCCAGATTCACCAAAGTTGAAATGAAGGAAAAAATCTTAAGGGCAGCCAGAGAGAAAGGTCGGGTTAAACACAAAGGGAAGCCCATCAGACTAACAGCAGATCTCTCGGCAGAAACTCTACAAGCCAGAAGAGAGTGGGGGCCAATATTCAACATTCTTAAAGAAAAGAATTTTAAACCCAGAATTTCCTATCCAGCCAAACTAAGTTTCATAAGTGAAGGAGAAATAAAATCCTTTACAGATAAGCAAATGCTTAGAGATTTTGTCACCACCAGGCCTGCCTTACAAGAGACCCTGAAGGAAGCACTAAACATGGAAAAGAACAACTGGTACCAGCCATTGCAAAAACATGCCAAAATGTAAAGGAAGAAACTGCATCAACTAACGAGCAAAATAACCAGTTAATTTCAAAATGACAGGATCAAGTTCACACATAACAATATTAATCTTAAATGTAAATGGACTAAATGGTCCAATTAAAAGACACAGACTGGCAAACTGGATAAAGAGTCAAGACCCATCAGTCTGCTATATTCAGGAGACCCGTCTCACATGCAGAGACACACATAGGCTCAAAATAAAGGGATGGAGGAAGGTCTACCAAGCAAATGGAGAACAAAAAAAAGCAGGGGTTGCAATCCTAGTCTCTGATAACACAGACTTTAAACTATCAAAGATCATGAGACAAAGGTCATTACATAATGGTAAAGGGATCAATTCAACAGGAACAGTTAACTATCCTAAATACATATGCACCCAATACAGGAGCACCCAGATTCATAAAGCAAGTCCTTAGAGACTTACAAAGACACTTAGACTCCCATACAATAATAATGGGAGACTTCAACACCCCACTGTCAACATTAGACAGATCAACGAGACAGAAAGTTAACAAGGATATCCAGGAATTGAACCCAACTCTGCACCAAGCAGACCTAATAGACATCTACAGAACTCTCCACCCTAAATCAACAGAATATACATTCTGCTCAGCACCACATCACATTTATTTCAAAATTGACCACATAATTGGAAGTAAAGCACTCCTCAGCAAATGTACAAGAACAGAAATTATAACAAACTGTCTCTCAGACCACAGTGCAATTAAACTAGAACTCAGGACTAAGAAACTCAATCAAAACCACTCAACTACATGGGAATTGAAAAACCTGCTCCTGAATGACTACTGGATACGTAACGAAATGAAGGCAGAAATAAAGATGTTCTTTGAAACCAATGAGAACAAAGATATAACACACCAGAATCTCTGGGACACACTTAATGCAGTGCGTAGAGGGAAATTTATAGTACTATATGCCCACAAGAGAAGGCTGGAAAGAGCTAAAATTGACACTCTAACATCACAATTAAAAAAACTAGAGAAGCAAGAGCAAACACATTCAAAAGATAGCAGAAGGCAAGAAATAACTAAGATCAGGGCAGAACTGAAGGAGACAGAGACACAAAAAACTCTCCAAAAAAATCAGCGAATCCAGGAGTTGGTTTTTTGAAAAGATCAACAAAATTGATAGACTGCTAGCAAGACTAATAAAGAAAAGAGAGAAGAATCAAATAGCTGCAATAAAAAATGATAAAGGGGATATCACCACCGACCCCACAGAAATACAAACTACCATCAGAGAATACTATAAACACCTCTACGCAAATCAACTAGAAAATCTAGAAGAAAAGGATAATTTCCTGGACACTTACACTCTCCCAAGACTAAACCAGGAAGAAGCTGAATCCCTGAATAGACCAATAGCAGGCTCTGAAATTGAGGCAATAATTAATAGCCTACCAACCAAAAAAAGTCCAGGACCAGATGGATTCACAGCTGAATTCTACCAGAGGTACAAGGAGGAGCTGGTACCATTCCTTCTGAAACTATTCCAATCAATAGAAAAAGAGGGAATCCTCCCTAACTCATTTTATGAGGCCAACATCATGATACCAAAGCCTGACAGAGACACAACAAAAAAAGAGAATTTTAGACCAATATCCCTGATGAACATCTATGCAAAAATCCTCAATAAACTACTGGCAAATCGAATCCAGCAGCATATCCAAAAGCTTATCCACCATGATCAAGTGGTCTTCATCCCTGCGATGCAAGGCTGGTTCAACATATGCAAATCAATAAACGTAATCCAGCATATAAACAGAACCAAAGACAAAAACCACATGATTATATCAATAGATGCAGAAAAGGCCTTTGACAAAAATTCAACAGCCCTTCACACTAAAAACACTCAATAAATTCGGTATTGATGGAACGTATCTCGAAATAATAACAGCTATTTATGACAAACCCACAGCCAATATCATACTGAATGGGCAAAAACTGGAAGCATTCCCTTTGAAAACTGGCACAAGACAGGGATGCCCTCTCTCACCACTCCTACTCAACATAGTGTTGGAAGTTCTGGCTAGGGCAATCAGGCAAGAGAAAGAAATCAAGGGTATTCAGTTAGGAAAAGAAGAAGTCAAATTGTCCCTGTTTGCAGATGACATGATTGTATATTTAGAAAACCCCATTGTCTCAGCCCAAAATCTCCTTAAGCTGATAAGCAACTTCAGCAAAATCTCAGGATACAAAATTAATGTGCAAAAATCACAAGCATTCTTATACACCAGTAACAAACAAACAGACAGCCAAATCATGAATGAACTTCCATTCACAATTGCTTCAAAGAGAATAAAATACCTAGGAATCCAACTTACAAAGGATGTGAAGGACCTCTTCAAGGAGAACTACAAACCACTGCTCAGTGAAATAAAAGAGGACACGAACAAATGGAAAAACACCCATGCTCATGGATAGGAAGAATCAATATTGTGAAAATGGCCACACCGCCCAAAGTAGTTTATAGATTCAATGCCATCCCCATTAAGCTACCAATGAGTTTCTTCACAGGATTGGAAAAAACTGCTTTAAAGTTCATGTGGAACCAAAAAAGAGCCCACATTGCCAAGGCAATCCTACGTCAAAAGAACAAAGCTGGAGACATCATGCTACCTGACTTCAAACTATACTACAAGGCTACAGTAACCAAAACAGCATGGTACTGGTACCAAAACAGAGATACAGACCAATGGAACAGAACAGAGTCCTCAGAAATAATACCACACATATACAGCCATCTGATCTCTGACAAACCTGAGAGAAACAAGAAATGGGGAAAGGATTCCCTATTTAATAAATGGTGCTGGGAAAATTGGCTAGCTATAAGTAGAAAGCTGAAACTGGATCCTTTCCTTACCCTTATATGAAAATTAATTCAGGATGGATCAGAGACTTAAATGTTAGACCTAATACCATAAAATCCCTTGAAGAAAATCTAGGTAATACCATTCAGGACATAGGCATGGGCAAGGACTTCATGTCTAAAACACCAAAAGCAACAGCAACAAAAGCCAAAATTGACAAATGGGATCTAATTAAACTAAAGAGCTTCCTCACAACAAAGGAAACTACCATGAGTGAACAGGCAACCTACAGAATGGGAGAAAATTTTTGCAATCTACTCATCTGACCAAGAGCTAATATCCAGAACCTACGAAGAACTCAGACAAATTTACAAAGAAAAAAAACCAAAAAACAACCCCATCAAAAAGTGGGCAAGGGATATGAACAGACGTTTCTCAAAAGAAGACATGCATACAGCCAACAGACACATGAAAACATGCTCGTCATCACTGGCCATCAGAGAAATGCAAATCAAAACCACAATGAGATACCATTTCACACCAGTTAGAATGGCAATCATTAAAAAGTCAGGAAACAACAGGTGCTGGAGAGCATATAGGAACACTTTTACACTGTTGGTGGGATTGTAAATTAGTTCAACCATTATGGAAAACAGTATGGTGATTCCTCAAGGATCTAGAACTAGAAGTACCATATGACCCAGCCATCCCTTTACTGGGTATATACCCAAAGGATTATAAATCATGCTGCTATAAAGACACATGCACACGTATGTTCATTGCGGCACTATTCACAATAGCAAAGACTTGAAATCACCAAAAATGTCCATCAGTGACAGACTGGATTAAGAAAATGTGGCACATATACACCATGGAATACTATGCAGCCATAAAAAGGATGATTTCATGTCCTTTGTAGGGACGTAGATGAAGCTGGAAACCATCATTCTCAGCAAACTATCACAAGAACAGAAGAACAAACACCGCATGTTCTCACTCATATGTGGGAACTGAACAATGAGATCACCTGGACTGGGGAAAGGGAACATCACACACTGGGGCCTATTATGGGGAGGGGGCAGGGGGGAGGGATTGCATTGGGATTTATACCTGATGTAAAGGACGAGTTGATGGGTGCTGACGATTTGATGGGTGCAGCACACTGACATGGCACGAGTATACATATGTAACAAACCTGCACATTATGCACATGTACCCTAGAACTTAAAGTATAATCATAATTTTAAAAAGTTTAATATTAGCTATAAATGGGTGTGATGGGTATGATGTCATCTCCAATGTAGTGGCTTTGGTGTTTGCTACTATCAGAGATAGTGCTGGCATTTTCAGCCCCAGCTGATTTCCCTCACTCATCTTATCATGGCAGGGACTTAGAAAGTAACCCCTCAATACACATTCATACTCACACCTATAGTCCACTAAAGGGGCTATCTGCAAGAGCAATCACATCTGAGTTTTTGTCTGCTCAGGCAAAGTTTTGAGCTTGGTTAGAGTCCCTGAATTAGAATCATAAAACCTACTGTCACAATTTTGAAGACAAAAGAGATAGCCTGTGCTACTTCTGGAAAATTACTTTCACCTATGACCCAGATCTCATTAGTAGCACTATATAGAAATCTTCTAATAGTCATTTCCTCTGCCTTATTCCAACCAGACAGCATCTTTGTTGGCAAGTAAAAAGAAGACCAAATTCTGACCCCGACTTGTTTTTACACATTCCAGTAGCTGGTTTTCATTTTACTATCTATTTCCTATCACTTCACGTAAATGAAATGCACAGAACAAACACTCTCCACTCTTCGGATGCAATTTTATCTGTATTCTTTAACTTCTTGCTGCTCCTTCCTTTTGTTTCCAGTTAGCATTCCTGGAAAGTCACAGATTGATATACAGATCTGGACTGTTGAATAATTGATTCTTGCATTTGGAAAATATGTATTGATATTCTAAGTTTTATGCTGCCTATTCAAAGACAAATAATACCGTTACTATTCCTAAGAATCCTCAACTGTATTAAGGGAGATAGATGTAGAAACAAAATTTATAAGACCATGCTGAAAGTTCTAATAGATATTTCTAATAATTATGCTAATAGACAAACAGCTATTGGACCACAACAGCTAATCCAATGCACATAGACTGAGGGAATTGGAGGTTTCATAGTGTAGGTAGCAGCAGAGGTCTTGAAGCATAAAGTAGTGGGAATTGCTCTCCAAGTAGAAGAAACAACTTGCATACAAATAACAAATTAGAGAAGCACCTCTAGTATGTTCAGAAAATAGTGAACGATTATGTGGCTGGAGCTCAGGTTACATTCATTCATTCATTTATCCTACAGTATTTATTGAGCAACTTCTGTGTAGAAGGTATTATGCTATATTTTCATCACAATAGTGACTGAACATAAAAATCCCTGCTCTTCCTGCTCTTGTGGAGCTTTATTCTAATTGTGGGTGAAAAACAACAACAACAACAAAAAAAAATAGAGTATATCAGATGGTAAAAAGCTTTATGGAAAAAATTAAAAGAGGAAAAGTATATAGCTAGGAGTGTTGGGTATAATGAGCAGGATGGTCAATGAAGACAGTATTGATGAAGTGACACTATCAGAGGCCTGTAGAAAATGAGGGAGAGAGTCAGGTGGATATTTTGAAAAACATGCCAGGCAGAGGAAACAGTCCAAAAATTCTGTGGCTGAAATATACTTATTGCATTGGAAAAATAGCATGGGGGCCAGTATGGCAGGAGCAGAGTGAGAAAGGGGGAGTAAGAATAGAGTGAGACCAGAAAATGCCAGATAATGAAGGCCTTGGATGAAGTCAGAAGGAATACCCCTTTTATTGTGAAAGAAAGAGGAATTTGCTGGAGAGTTTTAGGCAGAGGTATTTACTGATTAGACTAAATGACATGGCTGTCCTATGGAAAACAGAATATAGACACAAGAAGCTCTTGCTAGGCAAAAAACAAAGTTAGCAGCAGTGGAGGTGGCACAAAATCTTTGGTCTCAGAGAGTGTGCTGGTCTCAAGATACAAATTTGGGGATTTTTAACATTTTAACAGCATTCCAAGTAACAAGGGTTGATGAGAGCATTATGCAATTTGAGAGAACGGCAATCAGTTAATAGAGAATACGGTCGAAAATAGAGATGAAGTATAGTTTGGCTCTAACCTTAGTCTTTGGCCAGCATCCCACAAAGAGTGTGAAATCAACTAGGGGTTTAAAGGCAGAGTGACAAGAGCTGATATACTTTAAAGAGAAAATCATTGGCAATGGGATTCAGAGGATAGGAACCTGGAGAAAGGAGATAAATATCTTGCAATGGTCCAGATGAGAGATGGGCAGGGTTAGTAGTGATGAGGAAGAACTGCTGCATCCAGGCATTCATTCTGAGGTAAGATTACAGGCTTTGCTAACTGACCACATGTGGAGAAGCTACTGTAGAGAAGTAGTTTGCAAATCCCTTAGTGTTCCATGGACATATCTTAAGGACAGTAATCAGGATGAAAGTGGGAGGGAAAAATGATGAGGCTTTTAGTCTCTAAAGCCATAAAGAAAAACTTTTTATTTTTATCTATTTACTATGATGATAAACATTTTTTGAGAAAAGTCTTCTTTAGAAAATGTTTGAAACTCACTTGAGTAGATAACTCCAGTTAATTCTAGCTTAGAAACTGTGCTTAAGGTGACATCACTGACTAACATCATACCTGGGTTAGATGACAGGAAGTTGACTGGTTTTGCATAGTGTTAGATCCAGTAGGTCATTATGCTAGAGCATTCCTTAGTAGTGAGGAAGACTATCAACTGTATTCCTAATGTGATATTTTACAGGTAGTTTCTCAAGAAGTGTCTCTGCCTTATTGTTGGGGAAAATAAAAATGACAAGAGGTAATCAAAGATGATTATATGAAATCCTGTGGAGGAAATTCTTTCACTGTGGATCTCCTTTTCAAATCACTGATACCTGTCCTCATAACCTATAAAGTTATTTAAGAACATGATTATCCATTTAATCAATGTTTTCATCTCATTTGATAGAATAAACAAGTTAACTACCATGCTGTGTTAGGCCATTCTTGCATTGCTTTAATGAAATACCTGAGACTGGATAATATAAAAAGAAAAGAGGTTTAATTGGCTTATGATACTATATGGTGTAGAAGAATGACACTGAAATCTGCACTATTCTGGGGAGGTCTCAGGGAGCTCTTATTCATGGTAGAAAGTGAAGCAGGGGCAGGCACATCACATGGTGAGGTAAAGAGAAAGACAGAGTGAGGGAAGGTGCCACACACTTTTAAACAATCAAATCTCACAAGAACTCACTATCTCAAAGACAGTACCAAGCCATGAGGGATCCATTCCCATGACCACACACCTCCCACCAAACCCCATCTCTAACATTGGGCATTGGGGATTACATTTCAACAAGAGATTTGGTGGGACAAATACCCAAATTATATCACATGCCAATAGAAAAGTTGGAAAAGAAAAAGTAAAAAGCAAAGTGACACAGAAGACACATTTAAAAACTTATCAATATGTGTGTATCATTATTCCAACATATGAAAACATAGCCTTAGAGACTTTTGCAAGGGACAAGCCTTATTCATAAGGAATTATTAAAATAAAGTAGTATCGCTTGCTCTCTTGAATAATAGGAGGAATGCAATTGGGAGGGAAAGAGTAGGGTGATGGATAGGACAAGAACTGTTGTAAACATTTCCAGTGATATTTGTAAATGTAGCACATACCTAGAATGGTCCTTCAGATAAACCATTTGAAAATTAGAACTTGAATAGTTTCCAATCTTCAGGTATGTTAATTTCTGTTGGATGATGCTGTGTAAGGCATAATAAAATCCAAGTTATCCTGTGTCATCTAGTAAGGCAAAGCTTTACAGCAATAGTGGTTTGCAACTATGGTTGCATGTTAGAATCACCTGGGGAAGCAAAAACAAAACAAAACAAACAAACAAAAAAAACCACTACGGAGTTGGGCCCAACTCCAGAGCTTTGAGGTGGGCAAAGATCCCCAGATGCTGCTAATCTTCAGTCAGGTCTGAAAACACTGCCCACTGAAGCAACTTCTTAAGTAACTTAAATTGTGCCAAGTATTTGGCCGATTTGGTTGCAGCTGTTCTCCATTTATTACTTCTGATGTTAATGATGTCAAGGTGAAGGATTTTCCCAGTTTTATCAGGGAGTTGGAGAATAGGGAAATGCACAGAAGGGCAATCAAACCAACCTTCAACATTTTCAGTGAGTTCCCTTCCTGATTACAAACCTGAACATCTAAATGCCAACACTATTATTACCTTTGCCTTCCAGGTCAGTGAATATGTTGGTGTTTTATGTGCACAGATGTGGCATGAAGCAGGCAGAGAGAACAGATTCAGACAGAAGGGATGTCTCGTGGCCTTCTGAGACCTGAATTTTCATCTCCAAGGTTAGAAGTAATTTCAATAAGTTGGCCAACTTCCTACTGATTCAGACAACAGCTGATGCCCCTAACTGATCACACGAAGGCTTATTCTTTGGTATTCAGTATTTGTGGAAGGAGTATGATCGAAACAAAGACAATGCAGCTAAAAGAATTATTGGTATGTTTTCTTTGGGAATATTTTGTTGCAACAGAAAGAAATATATCACTTTATTACTTTAACATGATCTGGCACCCATATCCACTCTGATTTCACTTCCTACAACTCTCCCCTTCATACTTTAGGCATACTGGCCTCCTTGCTGTTTCTCACACATAGCAAACATCCTTATATTTTATTTTATTTTATTTTGAGACAGAGTCTCGCTCTGTCACCCAAGCTGGAGTGCAGTGGCCAGATCTCAGCTCACTGCAAGCTCCGCCTCCCGGGTTCACGCCATTCTCCTGCCTCAGCCTCCCGAGTAGCTGGGACTACAGGCACCCACCACCTCGCCCGGCTAGTTTTTTGTATTTTTTAGTAGAGACAGGGTTTCACCGTGTTAGCCAGGATGGTCTCGATCTCCTGACCTTGTGATCCGCCCGCCTCGGCCTCACAAAGTGCTGGGATTATAGGCTTGAGCCACCGCGCCCGGCAGCAAACATCCTTATATTTTAAAGCCTTTAGCCATGTCTCTGTTTACAACTACCACCTCCCTGATGCCTTTTCCCTCAAGACTCATTCCTTCACTCTCCTTCAGGTGTGTCTGCTCGAAAGTCACCTTATTGGAGATTATTTCCCAGGCCATGCTATACAAAATAGCACTTTTCTAATTCCCAACATTTCCTTTCCCCATTACATTGGTTTTCTTTTTTCTCTAACACAATAATATGTATCATCTGACATGGCAGATACTATTTTCCCCTTATTTCATTCAGTGGAATATCAGCCCCACAAGGGCAACAATGACTGTTTGTGTGTTTACTGTTGAACCCCAACTAGTAGCACATAGTAGGCATTCAATAAATATTTGTTGTATGAACAAAATAGATGTTCAAACTGTCTGTTTAGAAATAATAACCTGTGACTGTGGCAGATTGTCCTTTTTAAAAAGTGGCCACAACATCATCTCCCATCCAACATATTCTTTTTACAATGTGGCTCAGACACTTCTCCCATCCAGAGGCAGGGTCAACATTTCATCCTCTTGAATCTGAGGGAGAGAAGTGACACCATGTGCTTTCAGAGTTAGGTCATAGAAATCAATACATTCTCCACTAGGTTCTCTTGAGATACTTGTACTTAGAACACAGACACCACGTGGTAAGAGAGTCCAACACACCCAGAAGGAGGCCCACAGCCATGGCGGAGTCCTCAAGTAATAGTATTAATTGACCAGCCTTGTGGGTGGCCCTCCTAAAACCCAATTGTTTAGCTCCAATCAAGCCACCACAGGTTATGCTGGTTGAGCTGTCCTTGCCAAGCACTGGCAACATTTCAGGTTTATAAACAAAATAATTTATTGTTATTATTTTAAGGTGCTACATTTGGAGGTTTTTTTTTTTTTTATACAGGTCATTAAGATACAATTTGATTGTTAGTGAGGGAAGTACATTGAATGCAAATCATCAGTATTACACACACACACACACACAACTCAAAATGAGCAATGATATGACACCACAAGTGGAAAATTTTACATTAACCTCATGCAATGGGTTGCAGTTAAAACTGTTTCATGCACAAAATGATTATACGTGTTGTACAAAATTACCTTCAGGCCACGTGTATAAAGTTTATGTAAAACACAAATGATTTTTATATTTAGATTTGGGTCTTGTCCCCAAGATGCTTCATTATACATACGCAAATATCCCAAAATCTGAAAAACTTTGAAATCTGTAATACTTTTTGTTGCAAACATTTTGGATTAGGAAATACTCAACTGTATTCAGAAATCTAGCTTCAGTGTTATATATGGGCTTACACAGTACTTTTTATTCACATTTATATCTACATTTCTATAAATGAAAACATAAATGCCTAGTTGTAGATGTGTCTTATATAGTGAACACACACATACATAAAAATATTACTTACAAAATGGTGCAGCTTCTATGAAAAACAATATGACAGTTCCTCAAAAATTTAAAAGTGGAATTACCATATGGTCCACCAATTCAATTTGTGGAGATATACTCAAAAAATTGAAAGCATGGAGATGAACAGATATATATACAACAATGTTCACAGCAATATTATTCACAATAACTAAAAGATAATAGCCAAAAGGCACTAGCAACCCAAGTATACATGTACAGATATGTGGATAAACAAAGTGTGGTATATACATAGTGGAATATTATTCAGCCTTAAAAAGGAAGGAAATTCTGACACATGGCCCAACATACATGAACCTCAAAGACATTATACTAAGTGAAATATGCCTGCCACAGAAGGACAAACACTGCAAGAAAGCACTCATATGAAGTACTTTGAGTAGTCAAAATCATACAAAGTAGAATTGTGAATTCCATGGGCTGAGGGTAGGGAAGAATGAGGAGTTATTGTTTAATTGATACAGTGTTTCAGTTTTGCAAGATGAAAATTTCTGGAGATTGATAATAGGGATAGTTGCACAACAATGTGAATGTACTTAATGCCACTGAACTGTATACTTAAAATGGTAAACTTTGTTATGCATGTTTTATGCAATTAAAAAATATTGAATGCAAACACAAAATATCTGTAGTGTTGTGCACACTTCCTGTATGGTAAATATTTATACACATCTCTCTAATATGATAAACATAGTCACACCTATCTTTAGTATTTTATATATCACATACTTTCAACATTAAATATAAATTCATATGGATAATCTTTTCAGTGTTAACAAGTAGGACTCACAACTATTTTTCAAATGTTTTATGCATATATCTGTATATCGTGGGATATATTCACACCTATGTTTTAATGTATTATATATAATGTATTCTCATTGTATACATAAAACATTTTGTATTACTGTATATTGAATATTTACATTATACATACAACACACATTACATATAAAATATTCATATGCCATTTTCATACATCCACATAGAATGTTTTAATGTTGTAAAAATGCCCATACAAATTAGTAGAATGGCAATGTAATCTATATATTGACAATTCTCTTAAGTATGAACACATACTGTATCTGAAATATTTGATAAATGCATGAAACTTTATAGTGTGTATATGTGTGTGCATATATATGTATATATGTGTGTATGTATATATGTGTTGGTGTGTGTGTATATATGAAACATACAACTTTGTCTACATTTGCAGTTCTGTAACACATTTTTGGCAATCACATATTGCCAGACTATGCTAAGTTCAGCATAGTCATTCTCCAAAAGTGGACACACACACACACACACCACATACACACGTATCACCTATGGAATACACAAAATAGAGTTCTGTACACAAACAGCCACATTTCTAGTGTTGTATATACACATGCAATTCCAGTGTTGTTCACACATACATAGGTATTTCTTTAGTGTTGGATATACACATATGAATCCTCAGTTTTTCCTACATATAATACATACATGCATACATACACAGTAATGTATACCTATTCCCTATATATCCATACATTTTTAGAAATGCATATGCATATACATCTCTCATGTTATACACAAATTCAAACTAATATCCTCTATGACATATATACACAGTCATGTCCAGTATACACAGTTATCTCCAGGGTTTTATATACAAATACACAGGTAACTAATATCATATACACACAGATGCGCTGCATCAGGAAACCCTTTTCCTCCTGTGATTTGTGGTATCAGCCTCATTACTTTATAATCTTAACTTGTGTACATATAAATATTTTTGCCCTGCAGCAAAAGGTTTTAATTTAATCAAAACCTTGGAGATTAAATAATTAAACCTGTCACCATCCACAGTTTTCATTGCTAATTAGTCATGGTGAGGTGCCATTTTTATAGGATGCAGGGTTCCTAAATTTAGCAGTGGAATATTACATTGATCACACACAAAAACAGCCTCGAGTCTCTGGGGATCAACTGCACGTCAGCGAGTGCGTTGTGGTTGAGTCCACCCTTCACCTATTAAGGGGGTGCTCCTGGAATTGTCGGTAACAATCTACTTGTTCTCTGGCTGCACATAGCAACCAAAAAAAAAAAAAAAAAAAAAAAAAATCTGCCATCCTTAACCCTTTGAGGGTCTCACAACACTAGCAACTTGGAGAATGACGATTCTCTTGATTAGCTCTAGGCTGCTTGCCTGCCTCCTTTGCTAAACTAAAGAGCCAGTGTCCTTCTGAAAGACAGCTGTTTCTCTGTCCACAAGCACAGGCTTCTTGCCTCCCTTTCTTATATGATGGAGAACAGGAAATAATTAAGCATGTTTCCTTCTCAGTGGACCAAGTTAGGTGATTCATTGCTCTTCTTCGAGGAAAGAATAAGTAAATTGCGTAACGTGAGGCTTTCAAACATCCTAACTGCTGTATTACTGTGTATGCGTATTCTGAGTCTGAAAACAGGTCTTCTAAACACAATATTAATTAACACAATCTCAAAATTCCTCTGAATTCTCTTTCTTTCATTGTGGTTCACCCTAGGTGTACATCCTCCTGTATCTGAACAAGGAACGGCTTTGGGGACAAGCAGACTCAGATTTAAAACCAGTTTTGTTACTTAACCAGAACCAGGATCTCTTAATTTTTATTCTAGCTAAAACCTGTTTTCTCATTTGTAAAACAGGATGTTATCAGCATAAAGTAGGTTTCCACTGATAGTTTATTCTGTTCCCCTTACAACCATGGTGTGGTGGAGAAATGCCCTTCTTTGATATTTTCTCAAATGTTTCTACTTCCTTGAGATGGAGAAATTTAATGCTATTCCCTGACTGCCATTAACACCATATAGTAATAGAAAGGACTCTTCAGTGCACGGGGTAATTGGGAATAGTGACAACAGTTGAGTCACCAATCACAGCTTAGGTTCATAAATTAAAGGTTGTAGGTGTCTTGATTTATCTTGTAGGTAATAGACAGCTACTGAAGATATTTTAAAAACTAGATATTTCTGGGTGTCAATGAGATATTAACACATAAGAGATAAGACATTTTTAATGTTATTTTCTTTTGTTGCTATATACCAGAAGCATCATGGGAGTGGTGGAGTAAGGATACTGAGAGTAGAGAAGGCACTAAACTCAGAGAGAGGCTAGAAAGGTCAAAGTGGTATTAGTTATTCCCTGTGTTTTCTCCTCTCATATTCTTTTGCAACATGCCTGCTTTTAGGAGTGTGATGATGTTGCACACTTCCTGGGTACTCAAACCTCCATCATGCTTAGTGTTCCCATAGCACTGATCAGTTGTATACATTTTCCCTGCTTTTCCTACAGTAGAAACCTTTCGGTGAGCTGCTCTCTCACCTTCTGGCAAAACCCATTAATGCTTCCATAGGAATGATTACAGTCGACCACGTACCAGGCAGTATTCTAAGCCCTGGGTCTAAAACAGTGAGCAAGATATTTAAGGGTCTTGACCTCATGCAGCTTTCATTCCAGTCAGAGGGAAGTAGAATATAGACAATAAGATAATGCTAGAGAGTTGTAAGTTGCTGCAAACAAACAAAATAGGCTGGGTGTAGTAGCTCACACCTGTAATTCCAGCACGTTGGGAGGCCCAGGCGGGTGGATCATAAAGTGAAGAGTTAGAGACCAGCCTGACCAACATGATAAAACCACCCCCCCCACCCCCCGCCCCAGTCTCTACTAAAAATACAAAAAAATTAACCAGGCATGCTGGCGCACACCTGTAATTCCAGCTTCTCAGGAGACTGAGGCAGGAGAATCGCCGTGAGCCAAGATTGTGCCACTGCACTCCAGTTTAGGAGACAGAGTGAGACTATCAAAAAAAAAAAAAAAAAAAAAAAAACGTGAAACACTAAAATAGTAGGTGAGATTGGGAGGCAGTCAGAGGCTGAATCATGTGGGATTTTGGGATTTATGGTCTTGTAGGCCACAGCAAGAACACACTTTTTTTTTTTTTTTTTTGAGATGGAGTCTTGCTCTGTCACCCAGGCTGGAGTGCAATGACACGATCTCAGCTCACTGCAAGCTCTGCCTCCCAGGTTGAAATGATTCTTCTGCCTCAGCCTCTTGAGTAACCGGGACTACAGGTGTGTGCCACCACGACTGGCTAATTTTTTGTATTTTGAGTAGAGACAGGGTTTCACCATGTTAGCCAGGATGGTCTTGATCTCCTGACATCATGATCAGTCCACCTCGGCCTCCCAAAATACTGGGATTACGGGCGTGAGCCACCGCACCTGGCCAAACCCACATTTTATTCTAAATGGCATAGGGTCCTCACTGTAGGTTATAAACGGAGTAGTAATATTATGAACCAATTTGCATTTTTAAAAGATCAAACAGAGACTACATGGAACACTGAGACTAAAGGGATAACATTGTGTCTAACAACAAAAAGGGTAGTTAATAAAGCATATTGGAAAGGGATATGGAATGACATTGGACACTGAGGTATCATTGGAAATGGAAATTTGGAACCAGAGTGTTATCTAAGTAAACTATTAAGGAATAAATGGATAACCACTTCTAAGAGCTAGAAGTTGATTCTGAAAACACAGATAATTCTTACATTTATATAGTAGAAGAGACAGAAGGAGGCAGGGCCAAGATAACCAAATAAAAGCAGTAGCCTTTGGAGGCTCCCATTGAAAAAGATCCTAATAAGCATGTGAATCCTTCACTGGCAACAAGGTATCCAGGTTCTGTCTTCAAAATTGACTAGAAGGCTGGTGTGACCCAAGGAGAGAAGGAAGAACAGTGTGGTGTGGTGGCCCACCGGAGAGTCTCACAGGGCAGGGGAGTCCCCTACTCCTAACCAAAGGAGGCAGTGACTGAGCATGCTAACCATCCAGGGAAACTGCTTTTTCCACAGAACTCCACAACCCAAGGATCAGAAGATCCCACTTGCAAACCCACGCCACCGGGACCTAGCGTCCCAACCCCAGAACCCACAGATTCTTACAGCCTCTCAGCTGGAATTGGCTTAAGCCTATAGAACTCCCAGAAGCAGGGGCAGCCAGTATCGGCCTGCAGCTGCCTGCTATCTAAGCCATTTGAGCCATTTGGAGGAGGGGCAGCAGCCAGCACTGGGACTAGCAACTGCCTAACACCCTAAGCTCCCTGGGCCAAGGAAGGGTAGCACACATCTCTACAGCTCCAGGCTGTGCTTTACCCCAGCTGGAGCCAAAAAGGCTGGATAACTTGGTCCCAAGACTTGTCTCCCACAGCCCAACACACTGGCTATGGCAGTCTGTGGACAAAGTGCCACAGGCCTGACCCTGGCCCATCCTTCCTCACTGGGTGGGGCTTTCCCTGCGGGAACTCCAATAACTCCAGCCAGAAGCTCAGGGACAGTACCTGGATCTTCCAGGGCCTGAGCCCCTGGTGGGAGGGGAGGCCACAGTCTCTGTGGACCAGCAGATTTAGCGTTTCCTCCTGGTAGTTCTGACGAATCTGGGCAGCCCAGATGATTGGGTTTCTCCTCAGCAAAGCACACCCCCTCCACCAAGAGACAAAGTGCTTCATTAAATTGGTCCTGTTCCCCATGCCACCCAACTGGGCGAGACCCTCCAACAGAGGTTGTCAGATGCCCTATACAGCAGCGATCCTACTGGCATCAGTTTGGTTCACCTTGAGGTCAGAGGTCCCAGAAGGGGGAGCAGGCACCCATGTTTGCTGTTCTCCAGCCTTTTTGAGTGACATCTCCACGCACAGCAATGTATCAGATGAATACAGCCTGAAGTGAACACCCAGAAAACTGCAGCAGCCCTACATAAGAGGGACCTTACCATTGGAAGACAAACAAACAAGCAGAAAGCAATAACAACAGCATCAACAACAACACAAAAGCCCCCATAGAAACCCCATCTGAGGGTAAGCAGCCTCAAAAACTGAAACTAGACAAACTCACAAAGATGAGAAAGAATCAATGAAAAAATGCAGAAAACCCAAAAGGCCAGAGTGCCTCTTCTCCTCCACATGATTGCAGTGTCTCTCCATCAAGGGAGTAGAACTGGGTGGAGGATCAGATGGATGGATTGACAAAAGTAGGCTTCAGAAGATGGGCAATAGAAAACTACGCTGAGCTAAAAAAGCATGTTATAACTCAATGCAAATAAACTAATAGCCTTGATAAATGGTTAGAGGAGTTGCTAACTAGTATAACCACTTTAGGGAGGAACATAAATGACCTGATGGAGCTGAAAAACACAGCATAAGAACTTCATGAATCATATCCAAGTATCAATAGCCGAATCAACCAAGCGGAAAAACAGGTATCAGAGTTTGAAGACCACCTTGCTGAAATAAGGCATGCAAATAAGAATAGAGAAAAAAAGAATAAAAAGGAATGAACAAAGTCTCCAAGAAATATGTGACTTCATACAAAGACCGAATCTACAATTAACTGGAGTACCAGAAGGAGACAGGGAGAATGGAAACAAGTTGGAAAACACACTTCAGGATATTATCCAGGAGAACTTCCCCAACCTAGAAGGGCCAACGTGCAAATTAAGGAAATCCAGGGAACACCAATAAGATACTCCATGAGAAGATCAACCCCAAGACACATAATCATCAGATTCTCCAAGGTCGAAATGAAGGAAAAGCTGTTAAGGGCAGCCAGAGAGAAAGGTCAGGTCACTTACACAGGTAAGCCCAACAGACTAACAGCAGATCTCTCAGAAGGAACTCTACAAGCCAGAAGAGATTGGGGGCTGATATTCAACATTCTTAAAGAAAAGAATTTTCAACCTAGAATTTCACATCCAGCCAAACTAAGCTTCATAAGTTAAGGAGAAATAAAATCCTTTCCAGACAAACAAATGCTGAGGAATTTCATTACCACCAGGCCTGCCCTGCAACAGCTTTTGAAAGAAGCACTAAATATTGAAAGGAAAAACCGGTACCAGCCACTGCAAAAACACATCAAAAATATAAAGACCAATGACACTGCGAAGAAATCGCATCAACTAGTGTGCAAAATAAGCAAATGACATCATAATGACAGGATGAAATTAACACATAACAATACTAACTTTAAATGTAAATGGGCTAAATGCCCCAAATAGAAGAAAGACTGGCAAATTGGATAAAGAGTCAAGACCCATCAGTGTACTATATTGAGGAGACCCTTCTTATATGCAAAGACACACATAGGCTCAAATTAAAGGGATGGAGGAAAATTTACCAAGCAAACGGAAAGAAAAAAAAGATTTAGGGGTTGCAATCCAATCCTGATCTCTGACAAAACAGACTATAAACCAACAAAGATCAAAAAAGACAAAGAAGGGCATTGCATAATGCTAAAGGGAACAATTCTACAAGAAGAGCTAACTATTCTAAATATATATGCACCCAGTACAGGAGCACCCCGATTTATAAGACAAGTTCTTAGAGACCTGTAAAGAGACTTAGAGACTTAGACTCCCACACAATAATAGTGGGAGATTTTAATACCCCACTGTCAGTATTAGACAGATCAACAAGACAGAAGATTAACAAGGATATTCAGGACTTGAACTCAGCTCTGGATCAGATGGACCTAGTAGACATCTACAGAACTCTCTACCCCAAATCAACAGAATATACATTCTTCTCAGTGGCACATGACACTCATTCAAAAACTGACCACATAATTGGAAGCAAAACACTCCTTAGCATATGCAAAAGAACTGAAATTATAACAAATCTCAGACCACAGTGCAATCAAATTAGAACTCATGATTAAGAAACTCACTCAAAACCACACAATTACATGGAAATTGAACAACCTGCTCCTGAATGACTCCTGGGTAAATAATGAAATTAAGGCAGAAGTAAAAAAAAGTTATTTGAAACCAATGAGAACAAAAAGATAACGTACCAGAGTCTCTGCGACACAGCTAAAACAGTGTTAAGAGGGAAATTTATAGCACTAAATGCCCACATCAGAAAGCAGGAAAAATCTCAAATTGACACCCTAACATCACAATTAAAAGAGCTAGAGAGGCATAAACAAACTAATCCAAAAACTAGCAGAAGACAAGAAATAACTAAGATCAGAAAAGAAGTGAGGGACACAGAGACATGAAAAACCCTCCAAAAAAAAAAAATCAATGATTCCAGGAACTTTTTTTTTTTAAACATTAACAAAATATACTACAGCTAGAGAAGAATACACTACTAATAGAGGAGAAGAGAGAGAAGAATCAAATAGACAAAATAAAAAATGATAAAGGGGATATCACCAATGGCCCCACAGAAATATAAACTACCATCAGAGAATACTATAAACAACCTCTACAGAAATAAACTAGAAAATCTAGAAAAAATTGATAAATTTCTGGACACATACATCCTCCCAAGACTAAACTGGGAAGAAGTCAAATCCCTGAATAGACCAATAACAAGTTCTGAAATTGAAGCAGTAATTTATACCCTACCAACCAATAAAAGCCCAGGACCAGATGGATTCATAACTGAATTCTATCAGAAAGTCAAAGAGGAGCTGGTACCATTTCTTGTGAAACTATTCCAAACAATTGAAAAGGAAGGATTCCTCCATAACTCATTTTACAAAGACACGATCATCCTGATACCAAAACCAGACAAAGACACAACAAAAAAAGAAAACTTCAGGCCAGTATCTGTGATGAACATTGATTAGAGAATCCTCAATAAAATACTGCCAAACCAAATCCAGCAGCATATCAAAAAACGTATCTACCATGATCAAGTCAACTTCATCCCTGGGATGTAAGGCTGGTCCAACATAGGCAAATCAATAAACACAATCCATCACATAAACAGAACCAAAGACAAAAACCACATGATTATCTCAATCGATGAGGAAAAAGTCTTTAATAGAACTCAACATCCGCTCATGTTAAAAACTCTCAATAAACTAGGTATTGATGGAACGTATCCCAAAATAATAAGAGCTTTTTATGACAAACTCACAGCCAATATCATATTGAATGGGCAAAAGCTGGAAGCATTCCTTTTGAAAACTGTTACAAGACAAAGATGCTCTCTCTCACCACTCCTCTTCAACACAGTATTGGAAGTTCTGGCTAGGGCAATCAGGAGAGAGAAAGAAATAAAACTAGCCAACATGATTTTATATTTAGACAAACCCCATCATTTCAGCCCCAAAACTCCTTGAACTGATAAGCAACCTCAGCAAAGTCTCAGGATACAAAATCAATGTGCAAAAATCACAAGCATTCCTTTACACCAACAGTAGGCAACTAGAGAGCCAAATCTTGAATGGACTCCCATTCACCATCACTACAAAGAGAATAAAATAACTAGGAATACAGTTAACAAGGGATGTGAAGGACTTCTTTAAGAAAAACTACTAACCACTGCTCAAGGAAATAAGAGAGGACACAAATAAATGGAAAAACACTCCATCCTCATGGATAGGAAGAATCAATATTGTGAAAACGGAAATACTGCCCCAAATAATTTATAGATTCAATTCCATTCCCATCAAACTACCATTGACATCCTTCACAGAATTAGAAAAAAAAACTATTTTAAATTTCATGTGGAATCAAAGATGACCCCATATAGCTTAAACTATCCTAAGCAAAAAGAATAAAGCTGGAGGTATCATGCTACCTGACTTCAAACTATACAAGGCTACAGTAACCAAAACAGCATGGTAGTAGTACCAAAACCAACACATAGACCAATGGAGCAGAACAGAGACCTCAGAAATAACACTACACATCTACAACCATATGATCTTCAACAAACCTGACAAAAACAAGCAATGGGAAAAGGATCCCCTATTCAGTAAATAGTGCTGGGATAACTGGCTAGGCATATGCAGAAAACTGAAACTGGATCCCTTCCTTACACTTTATATAAAAATTAACTCAAGATGGATTAAAGACTTAGATGTAAAACCCAAACCAATAACAACCCTAGAAGATAACCTAGGCAATACCATTCAGGACATAGGCAGGGGCAAAGCCTTCATGACTAAAACACCAAAAGTAGTTGCAATGAAAGTCAAAATTGACAAATGGGATCTAATTGATCTAAAGAGCTTCTGCACAGCAAAAGAAACTATCATCAGAGTAACACAACCGACAGAATGGGAGAACATTTTTGCAATCTATCCATCTGACAAAGCTCTAATATCCATAATTTGTGAGGAATTTAAACATATTAACAAGAAAAAAACAACATCAAAAAGTGGGCAAATGTTATGAACAGACATTTCTCACAAAATGGCATTTTTGTGGCCAAAAAACGTGAAGAAAAACCTCAACATCACTGATCATCAGATAAATGCAAATCAAAACCACAGCGAGATGCTATCTCATGCTAGTCAGAATGATGATTATTACAAAGTTAAGAAGCAATAGATGCTGATGAGGCTGTGGAGAAATAGGAATGCTTTTACACTGTTGATGAAAATGTAAATTAGTTCAACCATTGGAGAAGATAGTATGGCGATTCCTCAAGGATCTAGAAGCAGAAATACCATTTGACCCAGCAATCCTATTACTGTGTATATACCCAAAGGACTATACATTATTCTACTATAAAGACACATGCACACATATGTTGATTGCAGTACTATTTATGACAGCAAAGACTTGGAATCAACCCAAATGCCCATCAATGATAGACTGGATAAAGAAAATGTGGTACAAGTACCAACATGGAATACTATGCAGCCATAAAAAGGAATGAGATCATGTCATTTGCAGGGACATGGATGAATCTGGAAGCCATCATCCTCAGCAAAGAAACACAGGGACATAAAAACAAACAACACATGTTCTCGCTCATAAGTGGGAGTTGAACAATGAGAACACATGGACACAGAGAGGGGAACAACACACACCAGGGCCTGTTGGGGGATGGGGGGCAAAGGGAGGGAACTTAGAGGATGGGTCAATAGGTTCAGCAGACCATCATAGCACATGTATACTTATGTAACAACCCTGCCCGTCCTGCACATGTATCCTGCTTTTTTATTTTTTAATAAGAAATGAAATAAAGAAAAACTATATTCAGAGAAATAGATTCCTAATGGTGAGATATTTGACAAAGTGAGATGTCTGTGGAGTAGATATCTGGAAACAAAGAGACCCTCTTACAGTCACAGGAATAATAAGTGATAGTCAACTTTCTCCTGCTTGTACTCATTGGAGAGGCCATACACAAGGAAGAGGCAGACATGTTTTCTCTTTTGGAACCTGTCTGCCTATACCTGGTGAAGGAACAGTACTCTTCCCACCTTCTGTTTTAGGGCTGGTCTATAGAATTTGGTCTGTCTATGATGTATGGGAGAAGGTAGCAGACTGGGTCTATTCTTTTGACTATTAGTTTTCCCTTTTTAACAGATTACACTGTATTGAGAGATAAAACAGACACAAATCAGAGGTCTATTGATATATAAGTAAAGGGATCTGTTAATAATAGTTAAAGTTTCAGAAGGTGGTAGTAATTTTGGGGTGTTTTTGAAGAGTTGTTAAAAAAACACTTTAATTCTTCATATTCATCAACTTGTTTATTCATTCTGAAGTCATGCATTGTGCTCCTACTCTAGGTTGAACATGTGTAGAAAATGAGAATTCAGAAATGAACATGACACAGTCCTTACTCTTATGGGGATCAAACTTTGGTAGGAAGATGTAAAGTAGAGATTAACATTGCCAGAGAATGGTATGGGATTTTGTCCCTGGCTCACAAGAGTAAACCTAAAATAGTCTTCATAATAAGCATATCTTTGTTTAACCAGAGGCCTTGGGTATGCCATATAGCCTATGCTAACAATGTGATTTATGACAATGGGCCTTGGGCCACATTATATCAGCTCCATCTCTGAATGGGCTGGAGACTAAGATCAGTCATGAGGGTGGTCATCTGTGTCTACATGGCTGATTCACAATAAAAACTCTGGACTAAAGGCTCAGTTGAGCTTCCTGTCTGGCCATACTCTGTGCAGGGAGAAGTAATGCTCTTTGCACAACCCCAGTAGAGAACAACTGGAAGCTTGTGCCTGAAATTCTCCTGTACACTGCCCCATGTGACATTTCTTGCTAATTTTAATCTGTATTATTTTATTGTAATAAATCCTAATAATTATGATGACTTTTCAGAATTCTGTGAGTCTTTCTAGCAGATCATGGAACCTGAGAGTGATCTTGAGGACCTGCAGAACCCTCAAAAGAACAGGCATATAAATGGCTGTTTATAGGGCAGTTATTAACACAGCAAAAAGTACATTCTCTGATGCTATCGGGTGCAAAGCAGGGGCACAAACCTAATCTTAATGGTCTGAGGGAATTGTACTAGAACAAGGAAAATACAAAGTGAATCTTTAATATGAGTAAGGAAGAGGAAACATTCTAGGCAGAAGGAAAAACGAAAGCAATTTTGGGGAGGAAAGATGGAAACCTGGGAAATTGCAAATAGTTTTAGATAATTGAATAAACTTATATGAGACATACTGAGAGATGAGAAAAGAATGAGAGAAGGCAACAGTAGAGATCTTTGACATCTGTTGTCCCACATGTGATAGGAAGGTATTTATTATAGGATGTGAAGAATGGAAGTAGCACATTCTGAACCATTTCAGGTGGATCACTCCTAGCAATGGTGGAAAATAAAGATGTGACACAAAGAGATCACCAAAAAGGATACTATAATACTTTAAGTTAAAATGATGAGGGCTTTGATAAAGAGCATGGTCCTGGGGTAGAAAAGAGGCAATGGATTCAGGAAACATTGAAGATAAGAAAGCAACACATCTTAAGATCTAAGTAGATATGGAGATAAAAAGGAAGGCTAATCTATGATAAAATCTACATGTTGGGCTTGGGCTACTGGGTAGAGGATGCAGATACTATTTTCTGAGATAGAAAATGCAGTAGCAAAAGCATGTTTCAGAGGAAAGAGATGTTCTACTTTGGAAGCATTAAATGTTAAGTACCAATGGTCTGTCAAGTAGAAATATTTAGTGACACATGTACAGATAAGGAATTTAGACAAGTGGTCTAACCTGCAGAGCACATCAAAGCAATGTTGACCTCAAAAACCATTTTCAAAGAACCATTTCAAAGATTAAATAATAGGTCTTCAGCATTAGAAATCAAATATCTGTGTTAAAAATGACTGGAGTGAGTAGAAAGCAGTTATTTGAAATGTGCAACATATTGTAACCATTGTAATCATTGTATATAGTATATCTCAACTCTATATTAAAAAAGAAGTTACCAGATTTTTAAAAAACTATGTTCATAAGTGAAACATGTGAGAAAACAAGGATGACTTAGGGAAGATCATTCCCCATACCTAGCAAAGCAAAATTCACACTGTAGTTTCTACTGGAGTAAAAGTTATCTCACTGTCCTGCCCTATCTCTTCCAAAGCCAATGGATTTCTTCCCTGAAATTCTAGCAAATTTCCATTTAGTGAACAAGTATGGTATAATGAAAAGAGAGCAGTTCTTGAGTCAGGAGGCCTAAGTATTAGCATTAGCTGTCAGATGTGAAGTTGGAAGAAGTGCAAGGCCTTTCTCTGTAAGTACCAGAGATTTATATCATAGCAATTGAAATGTGGATCTTCAAGGAATAATTCTTACTGATTAATTCAAATAACCCAGAACTTCTGGTCTTTCCATGCTATGCATTATAACTATATAATATTATAATAGATATGTTATATATAATAATATATAATATAATATAATATATGATTATATAATTATAATGCTGCTTTTCCTTATCCTATCACATTTTGTATATTTGGTCATCTGAACTTAATATGTGATTTCATTTGGTTCTTGGGGACAATGCCCAAACTCTGCCTCTTCTTCCCCTGCTTTAGGATTTCTCAATCAACTATAGTACCCATGGAAACCTCATCCCTGATGAGGTCTGGTCAATATGCCAGTTGAAGCACTCTCTTCCTATGTGACCTGGGGTAAATTACATTGCTTTCCTTAAATGTTTCTCATCTGAAAGAGATTTGGACCAAAATTATTGAGATCTCTTCCAGTTCTATCATTTTATGAGTCCATGACAGGGACAATAGCATTTGAGTTGACACTTAAAAGATAAATTTGAGTTTTGCCAGAGAGAAAAGGAATACAATAATTTTGGATAGAGACGTATTAGGTTGATATGATGTAAATAATATATACATGATGGTGTAAATAAGAGTTAGTGGTACTGAATGACGGAACCTAAATGAAGGATGAGTATGAGATGAATGGAGACATGAGGGACTTGGGGAAAGTAGAATATGAAAACCTCTAATCATCAAAGATTCAGATAGTAACCTGATTTCCCATACCAATCCATAGTCAGAAGTCTAAGGGATCAAGGTCAAGAACTGCACTAAAGATAGACACCCTAATATATTTCACACCACTTAGAGTTCAGTGGTCAATTAAACCTGGGAAACAGGCATTTAATGTCTTCCACCTGAAAATGCAGAATGTACTTTACCATTTTAAAATAACAGAATTTCTGCAGTAAAAAAGCCCGTAGCTTTGTTTAGCTCAGCATT
Source organism: Piliocolobus tephrosceles (assembly GCF_002776525.5). Lineage (NCBI taxonomy): Eukaryota > Metazoa > Chordata > Mammalia > Primates > Cercopithecidae > Piliocolobus > Piliocolobus tephrosceles. Next base: position 35,154,290 of record NC_045446.1, read on the forward strand.
TCCCAAAGTATTTAGCCTTATAATACCTCTTCTCTATTTACTTGCATTCCATCAATTAATACACTAGGGCGTGTCCTCTTTTAGTGTGGTAGAAATCTGAAGTTTAGGATCTAGGGCATTTGAAATGTCAGGAAACGGAAACAGGTATCAGGTACTAAGGCAGAGAAGGGTCATTGCCTAGTTGTTCAGGGCTTTCTCTCAAAGGAAAACTCGTAAAGATGGGAACCCATCCAGGTGAGTTCTCCCCCAAAAGAGCCTCTGATTCTGTATTCGCTTTCCTTATATCTTCCAGGTTAGGGATGTAGTGACAGTTCCGTGTCCTAGAATAGGAAGTGGCATCAGCTGTTTAAAGAAAGGGCTTATTGAGTATAAAGTGGCAGGTGGAGTCCTGATAAACACATCTCAAGCTACCTTAGGCAGACCACAAAAAAAGCTGCTTTTTCAAAGTTTTAAAGTTTTCTGGCCTTTCTCTGTGCGATGCACTAACATAACAGGTTTGACTCACCAGGAGATGATGCAAACAGCACTGGGGGTTTAAAAAGGCACTGCTTAACCTTGCTAAGAAATGCTGGTTTTAAGAACAGCTGGAATATTGCTTTCTGATCATTGACCATCAGGCCAGCAAGGACGAGAGATGTTTTGATGAAGAATAACAACAACAAAAAAAATACTTCATTGGGCAAATAAATCTGGTGAATATTGACAGCACTGAGAAAAACAACTTGACTTAAAATAATCCTTTTGTATGTAAGTAAAGGTGGCACCATAACTGCAGGAATCTGGAGATGCATATTGTACGAAGAGACCATTTCAAAGCATCTTTTCCTATTGACATTTTAAAGAAATATTTTTAATCTGCTCTTGTAAAATCTAGTACTCATCCTTTATCACCAACAACTGAAACAACAGGTTGAAGTTGCACATTATCAATCTGGTGACTCAAACATGAATAGGACCTACTTCTATTTGTTGAATGAAGTGCTTGAGGTAAGAAACAAAGATAATAATGACCTTTGTGGGCAAATACTGAACTAATTATTGGAAAGGAGGAAGTGTAGGTTGTAAAAAGATAAACACAATGCCACAGATTTATTGAAAAATAACAATTTCACAATTCCCTACTATGTGCAGAGCACCTGGGTAGATTTAAAGAAAATGACGTAGTAGAGAATTTAGTTTCTATGGTTTCAGTCAAAGCTGATTTCCTCAAGAAGAAGAAATACACTTGAGCTAGGTCAAATAAGGGGGTTCCATTGACTGGAACACAGAAGAATGACATATAATCCCAAGGACAGAAAACAAAGTACAAATCAGCCTTCTGGAAACTGGAAACTGTTAGGAACAAAAGAAACACCTCCCTGTATGGCTAAAATTTCTCCTTATGCACCTATGTCACAGGCTTTGTTCTCCTAGAAAAATGGGTAGCATGTGACTTTACCTTATAATGGTGTTGGTTCCAGCTTTGGCTTCACACAAGCATTAGGTCAGAGGAAAATGCGTCACAGTCTTTCATTTGAAATTCTCTCTTCAGAGAAAATATGATGGTTTCTGGACAGAAAATAGACTGAAGGACTTTGGGCAAGGTGCCTATCTCTTTCCAGACAGCAGGGGCTGATTTGCAAATGTGCCTGGTTTGGATACCCCTGATCTGTCTTTGGACTATGAAAGGACTAGGTCTTTAGAAAGAGATGTGGTTGAGGCCACTGAATATGACCATTAAATGTGTCTATTATACTGATCCTTAGACAGCTTATATTCACATCAGAAAAGGAGACAAAAATAGCAGGGAAATAGATGTTAACTACTAGGTAACACAGATAATAACACCATATGGGATATGGATATGGAGCTATACTTCAAGAAGGATCTGACTTTGGATTTGGAGGAGAGGGGGCGTTAAACAGATATATAAAAATGGAAGGGAGAGTGCTTTGCAGAGAGGAAATATGAGACTAGTCATATATAGATACTTATGAGCAGAGAGTCTTAAGAGAAGGTATTGTTTCATTTAGGTAAAGCAAAACATTTTTAGAACTTTGTCTTTTCTGGATAATGCAATATACGTTATAAATATTACATCAATTCAAAACTATTTCTTGAGCACCTGCTTTGTGCCAGTAGGGACTACAAACACATGAACAAAACAAAGTATTTTCCCCCAGGGACCTTTTATTTTAGCAGAGGGGGATAGAAAATAAAATTATAATTTTCTGGTGTTGTTAAATGGTATATAATATGATTGGGTTTTGTGTCCCCACCCAAATCCTTTCTTGAATTGAAATCCCCAGGTGTTGAGGGAGAGACCTGGTGGGAAGTGATTGGATCACAGGGGCAGTTCCCCTCGTGCTGGTTTTGTGACAGTGAGTGAGTTCTCATGAGATCTGATGGTTTTATAAGTGTTTGGTATTTCTCTCTTGCTCACTTTCCTCTCTCTCCTGCTGCCATGTGAGAAGGACAGGCTTTCTTCCTAGTCACCTTCTGCCATGATTGTAAGTTTCCTTAGGCCTCCTCAGCCATGTGGAACTGTGAGCCTATTAAACCTCTTTCCTTTATAAATTACCCAATTTCAGGTATTTCTTTACAGCAGTGTGAAAATGGGCTAATACAGTATATAATTGTTAAAGGAATAATATAAGCATATGCTTTATCCTGCAAACCATTTTCTTCCAAGATGTAGGAAATCTGATTATATTGGTAATTATTGGTTCACATCCTCACATTTTCACAAACTAGAGAGTATAATCTTTTCGGAAAATTCCAATTTGAAATAGGTAAAACTCTTTATGACCTTACTAGAGTCATATCTATTCCTCTCTTCTCTTTTAAACCAAGCACTGTAGTCAGGAGAATAAGGTGTTACGATTTGTGTGTTTATCTCTCTATGGTAGCTATAGTCATGGGGGTGTCTTTCATCCATTTTCCATGGCTGGGGAGCTTCTGGCACCTATTTTAGTAGATCCTCTAAATATGAGAATACTTTCTGGCTCAGCCTTGAGATCCCATCTCACCTCTATCTATGCTTGCTTCATATGCAATTTCATTGAATTTGAAGGTTTTAAATAATGTCTTAATACTGCTGACTCCAAACCTCATCCTTTCATGCCAGGCTTGCATTTTCTTTAACTTTTCTGGCTATTTTATGGACATCTTAAATGAGTTCAAAACTGTATTCCTGACACACCTCTGTCTCTTCATATAAATAAGTGATCACGCTTTCTACTCAAATAACCAGGCGAAATGAAGGCTATTCCTTCGATTTGTACTTCACTGAATCTTCTCTTCTCATACCAATTCATTAGCAAATCTGTTAACTGTAACTTCAAAATGTATCTTAAATCTATTCATTTCTATCTATCTGTAATGCCCCATCTTATTGAAAGCCACAGTCACCTTTCACTTAGAATATTGTTACAACCCTGTAATCGCTCCCTCTGTTTCTACTCTTACTTTCTTCTAATTTATCCCCCCCCCAACTATAGTCATATCAACCATCAAGTCATATCATTTTCCTGCTTTTAACATGCCATGCTTTTCCTATGACACTCAGAATGAAATTCAAATCCTTTTTTCCTGGTTTTCAAAGCCCCTACAGCATTTTATTCGGGTACTGTGTTCACCCAACTGAACACTGATCAGAAGGGGACATTATTAGAGAAGGAAAGCACAACACCGTAAGTTAATAGAAATAAAATATAAGTAGACTCATGGTGAAATGTACTCACCTGCAAGTCATTCTAAAAAAAAAAAATTAGGAATTACAGAAGGTTTACCTTCTTATGATCTCAGACTCTCAGACGGAGAGGCTGGCCACATTAATCTGAATTATCTTCAAAGGTTGAACTGCTCATGCTCCACATCTTGTTGCTTTGGTGATGAAGTGCCTGTATAATGATATTTATTCAATAAGTAGAAAAACCACATGCAAATTCAAGGCAGATCAAAGCATGGTCTATGTAGCTACTTTTTAGGGGAGGGCATGTGGAAGGGTTTATAGGAGTACTGCATCAAACACACACACACACACACACACACACACACACACACACACACACGAATGGGAAAAAAATGTAGAGAAGACCTAACGCTTTAACAGCACTCACCCTGACCTTAGACAGATATTGTAGATAAACTTTTTAAGCATGTATGTTGCCATTCTACTCTTATCTGATCTATTGCTGAATGAAACTAAACCTTGGAAGGAGTAGAGCAGGGAGTGAATAATTTTCTCTGAGTTTGAATAACATTCAGATTTCACTTCATACCCTTTTGTAGGTTTCCATATAATTTATTGTCCAAATTAGGCCACAGCTGAAAGTGAAAAGGGATACTGAATACGTTGCAACAAGTATAAACTGGGTGTATTCAACAGAAACAGATATATATATGGTCCCATAATTACTCTCCTCTTTGTTTAATATGTTTAGATGCACTTGTTTTCTTCTGATTCTTCAAAACATCACATTCTGTCTTGTCTTAGGCTATTGTAGTAACTGTTCCTTTACTTTGAATACTTTTCCTCTAGATTGTTACATAAAAAGCATCTTTTGGACATTTATACCCTAAATCACCCTAATATCACCTTTTAAAATGGTCTTCACTGGCACCCTAACCTAAAGTTTCCTTATGTCATTTATCACATATCATATAATGAATTTTTTCATCATATGCATATTATAACTTTATTTTTCATATGTCCTTTTTGGTTGCATCATCCAAAACTTAAATTCTAAGCCTCCCAACTAGCTGAATGGACCCCTCCTCTCAGCCAATGGGATTTCCAAGAATCCTAAAAACAACTAGGTCAGTCCATGAGGGGAAGGAAAGCTTGGACATGGCTCATTACACTTTCCTCCCTTTGGAATTCAGCCACAACTAACCAGTGTTGCTACTAAAACAGGTATCTTAAGACAAAACAAATTCTTTGTAGCAATAAGACACCAAATTCCAGCCTAACTCTAGTATAGCATCATATGGCAGATAGCAGGCCCTGATGAAAATTGAAGTATTTTACACCCAAATATATTTCTTTGGCATGTTTTAAAGTGATGCTGAGAAACTATCTCTTGTAGGGAAAATCCACATTCTGTAGAGAATTTCCATCCCTTTCCAGGTCTGTTTCTGATCCTGAAGGGGTTAGCTCAGAATGTAGCACCTTTTAAAGGTCTGAATAGAAAAAAACTTGCCATATATTGCCTCTGGGGGGTGGTCACCTATGATACTTCATATACATAATAAGAACCTTGGTCTCTACAACCCCTTATCTTAAAGCAGACACTCCTTTCTATTAATTCCAGGTCTGTAGATAGTAGCTTTCAGGTATTTCAACCAATTGCCAAACAGAAAATCTTTTAATCCATCTATGACCTATAAGGCTCTTCCCACCCTTTCGAGTTATCCCACCTTTCTGGACTGAACCAGCGCATACCTTACATGTATTAATTGAATCGATTGCTATCATGTTGCTAATTGAATTGATCGTTGCTAGTTGAATTGATTGCTATCATGTTGTTTTATATGTTTTCCAGATAAAACCAATCTATAACACAACCACTTTGAGCACATGTGTTAGATTCTCCTGTGTCTGTTCATACTGGTCATGGTCCTCACATTTGGCTCAGAATAAATCTCTTCAAATATTTTTCAGAGTGTGGCTGTTCTCATCAACAGTTTGTTGAACAGATCTCCAAACTACAAAATAAATTCCCAAGGGCAGTACCCCAGCTATCAGAAGACTAAGTATTTAATGTTTTGAAATACATGAGTGAATAATTGAAATTAAGTAGTTACTATTGTGTTGGGGTCATATTTAAAACAATCATTTATACTTAGTTGTATAATTGTTAGATTTAGTATCCACATTTGTGTTTTTATACTACAAATTCCCATGATTTTTATTTTTTTTTAACTATCTCTTCTTTGGCTGAAATTTATCTGGAGTATTTTTTTAAGGAAGAACATGTTTGTCCTCATATTTAGGCCTTGTATGACTTTTTTGCTTTTATTTCCTTCCTCCATGAAGTAAAGTTTAATTGAGTATGAAAACTCTCTCGGGGTTGCTCCATTGTCTTCTGGAGTTTAAATTTAGGGACACAAAGACTTTATTTTCTGACTCTTCCAATTTTTCTTCCATTGTAAGTAATATGTCCCATTCTCATTTTCATTTTCTAGCCTAAGCGGTTGCAGGTGAATTTCTTTATTCTCGATTTTCAAAATTTTCACTGGGCCATGTGTAAGCATTGCTTACCTTATATAACCTTTTCAAACGGGTGTCTGTGATTTAAAAAGGGTCTTTTTTGCTCAGAAAATCTTGACTTTATTATACTTTAATTACCATTTATAAAATTTCTGTGAATACTTTTCTTTAGAAACACACATTTTGTCAATTTAATTTCTTCACTCTGTTATCCTATTGCCAACTCTCTGTTACGTCAGTATTACTTTTCTTACTATTCTTACACTATTTAGTATTTTACCTCTTTATTTTATAGGAACTTCACTGACTTATTCTTCACATTGTATTTTTGTTGTTGTTGTTTCCCAGAGTAGATTCTGGGCCTTCTATTTTCTAATGTTCATTAAAATCCTGATTTTTCACCTCCTTTATATTTTTTCTATATAAGTCTTTTTAAATGTTATTACCTCCCATATCTAAACTAGCTCGTTTTATTTCATATTAGCCAATTCTTCAATCTTTATTCAAATACTATATTTTATTCATAACACACAGTGGAAACATTCTAAAAGGTGTGTGTTTTTACAGTAGATACTTCTCAAAACTCATGTCCTTCCCTTGCCTCTTAAGCGCCACCATCATTTCTCCAGTACAATATATTTAAACCTGGGATATTAACCTAGTGGTCTAAAAAAAGAGGGGGACAGAAACTGAAGTAAAAGTGGAAAGACCAGTGACCTGGAAATCTCTGATTAGACAGATTAACTTTGAAGAATTTTGAGACAATGTGGAGATTTCCAAAACCTTTTTAAAATGAAGTTTCTCTATTTATTTGTGAGTGAAAATGGTGAAGTTGAAGTAAAAATGGAACAGAAACCTCAGAGTTTCTAGAATACTGAAGAATCATGAGGAATAAAATAAGTTGTGGATTCTTTCAAGATTTCTCCAAATTCAAGTTTCCAGAGTCAGGGCAGAGATCTTTGTTCCTGGTGACCTTAACTTACAAAATAAAAATTTTTAAAAAAGAAAGTAGACAATGAGATCATATTCAACAGAGGGTAGTGGTAGGATTGCTATATGGAGATCTCAAGAATCTCCTGTGGGCTGCTAGTTCCAAGAAGTTCAAGTAAGGTGGTGCTTCAATTTTCATTTCAAGGAAACATTCATTAATTGATAATAGATGCACTTTGCCCTGAATTATTTCCCTCTGCATCTTAAAGTGCTTCACAACACACATCATACCTTACAATTTATGGATGGAGATTTAAAATTATTTTTATATAGCTTCCCAATAGCTGAAGGTAAGTTAAACAACTACTACTTAAGTTTGTTATAACCTTTAGTGGTCACAATTTAGATTGTACAAACCCTTTTGTTGGTTGTGTTAAATAATTCATCCAAACAGCATTCCTTCAATAAAATAATAATAATAAGTGGTTACCATGAGAGAACTGCTATGCTAGGTGCTTTTGAAATGTAAATAGAGATCTCTGCCCATTAGGTGATCACAGCCTATTATTGAAGGTAGGAAAAACAGGACAGTGTGACTTTTAAACTGCAAGCAATAAATTCCATAGAAACAATGACATTCATCTTCATATTTTTTATAATAATTTGTGCAGTACCTGGAACATAACTAGTATGCTATAAATGGCAGAATTATATCAATTCCCTTTGTCTAAGCTTGATCTCTAAGGAACTAATGTCTGCTTTTTGAGGCTATAGGACTGATTTTATATTGATATGTTTAGTATTTTCCAACTAGCAAATGATTGGGCACACTGGAATTGTTTGTTAGGTATCCATTTATGGATTTAATGATATTCCAGGAAATTACTTTCTTTAGCAGATATTCACATGGCATTCAAAGTAATCTGAGACACTATGTCCGAAGAGCACACCTACTAACATGAGCTAAAAATCTTGAAAGAAATGATTTGATAGCTTGCCTTTGTTATTTTCAAGTATTCAGCATAAAGTGAAGGTTTTGTGAGTGTGTGTGTGTGTGTGTGTGTTGAGAACAAAAAATCGATTTATCAATGTTCAAGTCAATAACAATACTATATGTTGTTATTAAACATTGATATTAAGTATAGTTACCAACATGTAAGTTAAATATAGTCAACAATATATTGTTTTTAAATATAGTCACCCTGATGTACGGTAGGTATCTTGAACTTATTTCTCCTGTCTAACTGAAATTTTGTGTCCTTTGACCAACATCTTCCCCATCCATACACCCTCTAGGTTCTGGTGAATGCCATTCTACTCCCGGTTGCTGAGTTTAATTTTTTTAGATTTCACATATATATGAGATCATGACCACATTTGTCTTTCTTGTGCCAAGCTTATTTTGCTTAACATAAAACCCTCCAGTTTTATCTATGTTGTTGCAAATGACTGGATTTCCTTCTTTCCTAAGTCTGAGTCCTATTCTATTGTGTATCTATACCATATTTCCTGTATCCGTTAATCCACTGATGGACACTTAGGTTGGTTTCATATCTTGACCATTATGAACAATGTTGTAATAAATATGGATGTAGATATATTTTCTACATATTGATTTTGTATCTTTTGAATATATACCTGCTAGTGGGATTGCTGGATCATATGGGAGTATTTTTTAATTTTTTGAGGAACCTCCATACTGTTTTCCATAATGCCTGTCCTAATGAATGTGAAGGTTTTAATTATTAAAAAGCTACTATGAGAAAAGTAGAAAATAAGTGAAACCATTATCTTTGGAATGTGAAATCAAAACACCACATTTGGATAAAAGTGTTAGTGCTTTTGCCATTGTTGATTTTGATTATTGAGATGGTGTTAATGGTGGTGGTGATGAAGTACGTGATGGCAATGATGGTTGTGTTGTTAATTTAGTGCTAGTGCCAAAATTAACAATAAAAATGGCATGGCAATGTGGACGATGGTGAGGTGCTGCTGATGGATATTATTGGCAATATGGTAAAGATATTTGTGATAATAATAGTACTTGGGAGGTGACTAAATGATGACAGATTATGTAAAGTTGGTGGCAATGGGTGATTGCAATGAGAATAAGGAAGGTGATTAATACAGTAACTGTAACACTATAGGAGTTGGAAGGGCAAAGTGAACTGGACAATGTTGGTCTTGGTTGTAGCCAGTAGACACTAACAAGTAATAGATGGAGGAATACCATCAATGCCTCGAGGTTAAATAAATCATTGAGAAGTTTACATAGTCCTAGAATCCAAAAATAACTAAGTTTGAATTACTTGCTAAATAAACAGTTTGTGCACTGAGACTTGAAAATAAAGTGAAAATAAAAATATGCCATTTCTTGCACATTTGCAATTTTGAAAAATCCTCTGTGAAAAGAATTTCAAAAATTGACAGAACCTTAGAATTCAATTAAGCTTAATTTTTAGCTGAATTTATAGAGAAACAAAGGAGGAAGTGACATACCATTATATCTATGTTTAAAATTTAAACATTACAACAAATATTCATGACTTTAAATCATTATTTGTCTTAAGCAGGTACAAAATGTTCAAATATCTACCTTAAAATTAAATTTAATGAATAATAATACTAAGGACAATAAAATTTCTTGAGCACAAAACTACTGCCTGGAGATGTTCAAGTGCTATGGGAAGACAGAAAATGTATAGCTAAGAAAGACCAAAGATGTTAATATAAAATAAACCCTGTACACTAAACTTGCTTTTATAAGAGACTACTGGCACCACTGAATGAATTTTGATAGAGTGCCTACTATGTTCCTAGCACTGCCCTAGACACATAAAAAATATAGACATTAGTAAAAATAAATTTCCTCTAAAGGAAATGAGATTAATTTAGAAATAAAACCAAGACAGATAATGTATATTATAATGGAAGTTCTTTGGATTAGGATTAAGATTAAAATATCTGTTTGTTTTGGCCATAATCCACCTGTTTATAAAAAGTTCTGTTTTCTTATTTAGACAGTGTATATAAGAGTACCTGACCTGCCTAATTCACAGAGCTGTGTCAGTTTTAAGGAAGATTACACATGGGCAAATTCTTTGACATTTTAAATCATAGTACATTTTTTAGGAACTAATTTCTGTTCCCCAAAGTTTGACTCTCTGAATCAGTCCAGGTTCTCCAGACCAGTAGGATAGATTATAGACAGATAGATAGATTAGACAGATAGATACATAGAGAGATAGAGAGAGAGAGAGAATAAATAGGTAGGCAGGCAGGCAGGCAGGTAGGTAGGTAGGTAGGTAGATGATGAAAGTTTATTATTATAGAAATTGGTTTGTGCAATTAGGGAGGGCAGGAAATCCCATGCTATGCCATCTGCAAGCTAGAGAACCAGAAAAGCTGATGACCTAGTTCAGTGCAAACCTGACAACCAAAAGAGCCAATGGTGTAGTTCTCAGTCCAAGGCTGAAAGCCTAAAAACCTAGGAAGCTACAAGACCTGAAGTCCAAAGCTTTGAGACACCTGGAATCTGATGTCCAAAGGCAGGAGAAGATGGGTGTCCCAGCTCCAGAATGGCAAAAAGTAATTTTGCCTTTCTCTATCATTTGCTATATATGGGTTCTCAACTGATTGGACTGTGCCCACCATCATCAGGTGAGAGTAGATCTTCCTTGCTCAATCCATTGATTCAAATGACAATCTATTCCAAAAACACCCTTACAGACACCCCCAGAAATAGTGTATTACCTAATGTCTGAATATTCCTTAACTCCAAAAAAGTTGACATTTAAAATTAACCATCATATCATATGAGGAGAAATTTTTCTTAAGTCTATGCTTTGACTCTGTTTCCTGCTTCAGTCTTACCTCCACTCAGAGGTTGGAGTGACTTATCCAACTGGTAAAGTCTGCAGAGATACATTTGTCTTGTCTGATTAGTTTTGCCCTTCTTGGGGGCAAATGTTCACAAGGAACATATGTTCTTCACTCCTTCATGCTGTGAATCCTGCCTGGGCAGACTGCGCATGCCTACTCCAGTACAGTGGTAACTGATACTGGGTGTAGAAGTGCCTGATTCTTGGGTTTAGTATTACCAAGCCCAATTGCCATCAGATTAAATCCATATGCTCATATTCAGCCTCTGTCAGTTATAAGGGGACATATTGTCATTCATGTTTAATTTTTGATGTTATTTTCATTTTTTTTTTCAGACGCAGGTAGGTAGAAGGAGAAAGCAATTTTTTTGAAGGCCCTTTTGGAAATCCCTAAATTAACCAGGAACTGCACCATAATTAATATCACAATAAATTATTAAATTAAGCCAGAAAATTTTGCTATCTCAAATGTATTACATAAGTGAACAGTGTAGGTATGTATCATGGTATAAAATATTCCACTCAGCTAAAACCAGATGTCCAATGAATAAATCAAGCTTCCCCTTCCAAAGAAGGAACTATCCAATAGATTCAGATGGCAATCAGTTTTGCAGGAGATGAGAGTGGTGACATTTGTGTCACACATTTGCCATCATTGACATAGACAGTAGGCACACTAAATTAGAGTACTAAAAAAGGAAAAGGGAGCATTTGCTCTGAAATATACTTCCATGACTCTGTCAATGCAAATCAACACCTCATGCAAGACCTCATATGGTCCAAGTTACAAATGGGCTCTATTTGGAGATTTTTGAGCTTAACAGGAAAGTCAGGTGGTAGCTGTCTGAAAGGAACCTACCACTCCACAAGTGAATACAAAGATTCAGTAACCCAGAGTAGTTTCTTGACCTCCATATGTATTTTCCAATGACTGTAATGATCTGGAGACACAATTAAATCCAATGCAACAGAACTAAAATAATTGTGTTTTCCATGCTTTAAGAATAGCTGTGGGGAAACATGTAAGACATGGACTTGACTCCAAAGATCCCACCAGTCTAGCAAATAATTCCAAAAGGTCACCAAATGATTATATAAATAATTATTGCAGATGTCATATCATGGGATTTCTCAGCCTCCCTAATTGCATTAGCCAATTCCTATAATAAACTCTCTTCTCATGCGTCAGTCTATCTATATATTATCTATCTAGAGTGTAATAAATGCAACAATAACTTTGCAGAAGCTACAGAAAAAGCACAGAAAAAAATGATTTACTCTAAAAAGGTTTGTAAGTTGGACAAGAGAGATGAAAGGCATTAGAAACCAAAGAAGTAGCAAATGCAAATGCTTGCAGTGAATAAAATGGAATGGCTGGCATCTTCAGGGAGCTACATATATTCTAGCATTGCTAAAATGTGAAAAAAAAAATGGCAATGAATTTGGAGAGGAAAAACAGGGTCCAAGTTATAAAAGGCTTTGCCTGCAATCTTAAAAGATTCACAATTTATTCTGATATGAGGCAGAGTCATTTGATGGATTCTAAGCATGGAGTTAATATAATATTTTCATTTTATAAGGATCATAGTTAAGGCAGCATAGAGCATGGCTTGAATGGGGTAGAGACTATAAGTCGGAATATGATTGAAAATGTTATAAATTATAAGTATGAATCTCTCCCCAAATGACATCACCATCTCTTCTTGTTTTAACTTAGTTTTAAATACATACTAATCCTTTTTGTTTACTTGTGTTTTTAAAATGTGGACGAGAAGAGAGAAGGAAAAATTATCTTGTCATGTCTGTTTATTTATTTATTTATTTATCGTAAAAGGGCTAAGGCTGGGCTTGGAAACCAAATCAAACTAGAAGAAAAAGTAGCCAATGGGTTATCAAGTTCCCTTTAGGGACTCCAGCAATGGAGTATCCAAACTATTGTAGTTCAAAAGTCGATCTGTGATCATCTGATCAGTCAGTGACTTGTGATAATTCGACCTATGAAGTATTCATCCTGATGTTTAAACAAAGAGCTCATCATATCATCAGGTTCCAAAAAGTAATTAAAGTGACATTCTTATGCAGAAATGGATTTCTGAAAGACCCCTACCTCATGCTACTTTCTGTCCCAAATGAGTTCTCCAGGTAGGCAAGTCTACTCCATTGCTTGCCTTACCCTTGAAATTTGCTGCTATCTATTGAAGCATTTGTTTTCCTATGTTATTTGTATAGTCATCCCCATGGTGCCCTGATTTGGCTTCTTATCAGTTAGGCTTCATTTCTAAATGTTTCTCCTGGCTAGTCATGGCCTTCTTTAGAGTCATTATATTGCTATTGTGATTATCATATCAAATTATTATAATGTTCAATAATATATATATAATAATTATAGTGATGCTATATAATATTTTAATGATACAATGTTTTGTGTTAGGTAGCTCTGGCATAAAGAAAAGAGCACAAGGTTTAAAATCAGATTTATCTAAGGTTTAGTATATACTGATTTCTTTTTAGTTGTATCATTTATGCAGAAAATACCACTAAGTGTATTTTTCACATATAAATTGAGAATAGGAATATCTATCTCAGGGGAATTACACCAGGGGAGCTGAGGAGCTTAGCATAGTACCCAGCACTCTTTAATCATTCATAGGGTCATTTTACCTGAAACCTTCCCCCAGTGGAATTTAAAAAAAAAAAAAGAACTGAAAGCACTATGTTGAATGCTATGAGAAGAAAGCATCTGAATTATTACAGCAGTTAATGCTCTACTGAATACTACTCTGTATTTGAATAATCTACTCTCAGTTCCAAGATTTAAACAAAAAAGAAACTCTATTTCACAAGTAATATCTTATTTATGTTCATGTTTTCAAGGCTTTACAAATACCTCATATTTTTAAAAAACATAATTGTTGACTGCAAACAGGTGGTATTGTTGGCTATAGAATTATACCTTTTACATCATTATTTTTAGGACACTTGTTAGGAGGTCATATCACTAAATCATAGTGCAATGATATGATAGGATTTTGAAAACATTCACTTATTTCCCAAATTGAAAAGATAAATGGGAGAATACTAAGCACATCTATTTGTTCACAGAGCAATACTTGACTTTGCTATGAGACTTGCAACTAGCAGTAAGGAAATGATGTGAATTTCAACTGAAAGAGGCCCTGGGAGATTACAAGAAAGGTAAACATGACAGAGAAACGCGAGCAAAAGATTTGCCAGTCAGCTGCATGCCTTTTTAAACCATTTCAGGAACATGACATATTTCCCTCTTCAAATTGGATTGTTTTGAAAACGTTAGGGGTCTCTCTCTCTTTTTCTACCCTTTGTTTGAGCTCATCTTAAACTCTCCTCTTTGATATAAAATCTGTTTCGACTTCCTGTTAAGGGAGATTGGGAATTGAGAACCAATGTATGGAAAATTCTGGCTATCAAAAAGAGAAGCTACAAATGGCCCCAGAGCCTTCCCAGCCCATAATGCTCGGAATGAGCATAAACAGGAAAGCAGCTTGGATGACAGAGACTGACTCACCGTGTGCGCCTGGGACTTGTTTTGCAGTTCACCTGGCAGGTGCAATTATGTCGGCAAAGAACGGGATAGAAAAATGACCTTTGAAGGTAGCTCTGGGGTGTGGGAGTTATATGTGGAAACCTTATTAGACATCGGAAGCAGAGCTTCTGAAATAATAATCCAAGTGTAAAATAGCACCTCTGCATAATTGTAGCATAATACAATAGTTTTGGCAGGAAAATTTGAACGAGATACCAAATAAAATGTGAATTGAAAGTTTACATTTCTACAGGAAGTTCATTTAACTCCCTGAGATTTTTTTCATTTAAAAATCCAAGAAATTTGGTTGAATTTTAATTAGCTGCATTTGATGCTAAGTTTTTTTTTTGTGTATTGTATTAGTAAAACCAAATATTTGGTTGACCTAATCAAATAATACATATTGTATGTCTACTACACAGAATACACTGGATTAGGCAATATGATATTATAGAGGTAAAATATTTACTTATAAATTACTTATTTGTAAGTTTTATTCATCTAGTTCCAAAATTTATTTTGCAGTAATACACATATCCTATTTCCTTAATAAAATAGAAATCTATTATCCAAATTATATTGAAAGAAGAGGAATAATTTGTACCAAAATCCTAGCAAATGTTAACTATTGTTTTTGAACATTACATTTTATTCTGATCTTTCTGACACATCTAAGGTAAAGACTGTAACAAATGATGTCATTTCCATGACCTGACTAAAGAAAACATACAAATTTTTCAGTAGAGGTGAGATTTTCTATGATAATTACTTCTTAAAAGATTTTACTCTGTGTTGCCCTCTGGACAAGAACAAGAACAAGACAAATTCTCAAACCACGTATAATCCAGTGGCTGAGCAGTTAAGAGTGCAGAATCTAACTACTCTACCAGTCTCATATTTCTGCTCTACAGCTTATAATTAATGTCTTTATGTTTTAGTTTTCTCCTCTGTAAAACAGAATACAATAATAATAATTTAATAATTAGTGGTATTTGTAGAGTGCTCGCAATGTATTAGCTTTGCTTCTAAATATTTTTATATATTAACTCATTTAATTCTCACAACAGTCTGTGTGGTTAGAATGACCATTAATGCTCATTTTACAGGAAGAAAACTGAGGTGAAATTTGATTAATTAACTAACACATATCACAGCTAGCAAGAGCTAGCAAAAGAGATTTTGGTAACTACTTCATGGCCTTATTGCAACATTTATATGTCATGTGTTTAGAACAATGTTCAATGTGTGGTAAACATTCAATAAATGTTAACTATTATTTTCATCATTATAAAGAGACGAAAGAAAAATCAACTTAGAGTACAATTCAATAATACAAAATACATCATACATTCTCATTTCCAATATACTGATACTAGTTGAGAAAGAAATTACACTCCTCACGATAGTAAACAAGAAGGTGACAGGACTTGGGCTAACCCTTGGTAACTGAATTGAATTTTGAAAGGCAAGACAAGTTGGTCATTGTAGAGAAGGAAAACAGAATGATCAAGGCTCAGGGGCAGAAAATCACAGAAGGTTCTTCAATGATAGAATGGCATAAAACATAAAGATGAGAATGTATTCCAGAGAAGCACAGATAACTTGAAATACCAAGTTAAAAGATTTATATGATTCTGAGGCAATAAGGAGCTCCTGAAGTTTGAACTAAAGTTGACAGTACACAAAAATAATCTAAGAAGATTAATTCAGTAAAGCATAGAATGACTATGGGTAGGGATTTGATAGCTGGGTATGTGGGTAAAATGAGGAAAATACAGCCAGATTGTATTATGATATAAGTACATGATATTCCCAAGGTTTAATGTGGTACCCTATGTGAGAGTTTTGTGGGAAGCTTATTTTTTGTTTTGATTTTACTTTTACATTCACAGTATTCATTTACTTTCTCATTTGTATTAGTAAAAGTCCCATAGGACATAGATGGCATACTAATATTGGGGATAGTTTAATAAAAGGACTATTTAAAAAGGTGCGGGCAGGGTTAAGAAAAATTAGCAAGGAATTGTGTAGTACTCCAAGCTTAGATGCAAGAAAGAACGTATATTTAGGCCTAAATTATGAAGGGAAATAGTTACTAGAACCTGGTTCAAATGGTTGTAGTTGAGAAGAGGACTGCCTACAGAAACAATGGTTCTCACTTGAGGAACACTGTCAACCCAAGGCCACTTGGAAGAGAGGAAGCTGGAAAAACAAGCATTCCAACCTCACTCCCTTCCCCTCACTATTATCTTGCCAGTGCCTTGCATTGGCTAAGCCCAACCAGTAGCCAGACAATGTGGAGTCGGTGGATGTAGTTCATAAAGATAGAAAGTTGAGCCTCTTGTGACACAGAGTAGGACAATAAAAGGTGAGGAGTGGATCTGGAGGGGAAAACAGAAAATATATAGCACAAATAAAACTCAAATTGAAATGGATATCCATCTTCTAGAATGGCAAAGATTACTGAGGTAGTAGCAATTTTAAAGCTCGACTAGATCCTAAAAATTATCTAGTTTTCCTTTTCCTGCTCTTACTCCCATCTAGGAAATTAAGAAATCAAAACAAAGTCCTTCTGAAGGCTATAGCTTATCAGTCAGAGTGAAATGCAGGAAACAGAAAGAAGTCTAGTTAGTTAGTTCCCGCAGAAAGGGATTTTGTAAAGAGAATTGGGTGTTTACAAAATTATTGGAAATGCTGGAGGACAGGGAGTTCAGGAATAGCTACAGGACTATTGAATTCAAGTATATGTGAATGATCATGTATCCAGAGCCACCACTACCATCAGCACTCAACACCTGTGAAGCAAACTTCAATCCTAGGTGCTAAAACTGACTCTCAAGTCTCACTGATTTTGCTTTTAGAGTTATAAGTGAAGAAAAACGGGCTTCATTTCATTAACAACCTTCCAAATTTCAGGCAAACATATCCAGTTGGTAGAATGCAATCTCTATCCAGAATCATAACTACAAGAGGAACTTAGAAAGGTAGCATTTACATTTCCAGACTTAGAAATACAAAGAGGCACCTAGATGGAGATGGATACTGTGAGCCATGCTACCACACCCAAAAATCAGTTTGTACTAGGTGAGCTGAACCACCTATTACATTCCCACAAATGGAATTCCCAGAAACCAGAGAAAACGACATTAACACAATCAATATTAAATGATATTTCAAAGGGTTTCTTCTCATGAGTATTTTAATTTACTAACAAAACATTGACTTTTATAAAGATCCTGGGATATAAGTGTTGCAGAGAATGCTATCAGGAGATATTATATCACAACAAAGAACCCCAGTTTTTGTGCCAGGAAACTCAATACAAAGACATACGAATATCAAAGTGCTTGCACGTCAGTGTGTGGACCACATCTCTAGTTAGGCAACTCAAGCTGAAATTTTAACATAATGCTAAGCATTTAACTTATAATATCTAATTTTGTTCTTATAAAATTTCAATGTGGTTTGTATTATTATTCCCATTTTACCTATTAGGAATGTAAAGCTCAGAGAAATGAAGTAATTTACCCAAATGTACACAGCTGGTAAGAGACAGGGTTAGAAATTAAGCCTAGTTTTTGTCTGGTGCCATACATAGCACTGTCTTATTTTTTTCTTGTTCTCAAAATTCTGTTTTTCTGTCAGGATACTGCTGGCCCAAAGGCACTGAGAAATCAGGATATCTGTAATAAATGTTGCATTAAAGATGGTCTGCGAATTGAACAATGGTAACACCAAGAATCACTTCTCTTTTCAAACTGATTTCATATGTAGACTCTATCCTAGTCGTCCCCACACAACAAGGCTCTTTCATTTTTAATGAGATAGGATTCCCTTCTTTTATTTGTTCTTTTCCATAAGTTAATAATTTGATGTTGGTTTCAATGTTTGGATGAGAAGATTGTGAAACCACCCACGTGCTTCATTTTTAATTTTATTTTGAGGGATCGTGGAATTGCAAAGTGAAAGAAATTATGTTGACAAATATAGTATAAGAACCCCTGAGCTGTCAGGCTATCCCCTTCTGGGCAGAGTGGCAGGTTGTTGGGGGTGTTGGTAGAATAGGTAAAATTAAATTCAACAGAATTTTTTTTCACATTATAGAATTCACTTTCCAATGCCAAGCCGAATAAGCCACCCACAGTATTTAATATTTTCCATCTGTTCAACTCTAGAACTTTGAAAACAGTGACAACTGATATATTAAAAAAGTGTTTAATATATTAATATGAATTACAAGTAATCTAGTGGTCAAGGGAAATTTTAAGGTAATATTAGCAATACTCCTAAGTGCATAATTTCATTACTGTTAGTACTAAGGACATTGCTTTTTCCTGCCCTTTAAACACTATATTTCTCTTTCATATCCTTTCTGTATAGTCTTGATATTTTGCTTTCATTTTAATGGTTGTATTATTTATGTATATTTTATTGTATATCCTTTCAACTCATCTTGATAGAATGTTCGATAAGTGATTTATAGTTTATTTAAATGAAGATGATTTGTAAACAAAATTTGGTATAACAAATGCAGAGCTGTGCCCAGAGAAATATTAACTCCATAAATTGTAGATAAAAGTCCTAATTGTATACTGTCTTTAAACTGAGAAAGAATGTTAATATTTTGTACTTGTAGCAGCTTTTGTATATTTACTTTTGGTATATTTACTTTTTAAAATAAACTTTCCATTTTAGAACAGTGTTATATTTACTGAGAAATTACAAAGATAGTACAAAGAGTTTCCATGTATCAGCTTGGACTGTGTGCTCCCTAACCTCTCATGGTTCTAGCTAGTCATTGCAATATTAGGCTAGATGATGTCTAAGAATATTACATGTTCATAAGTATGAATATTTCAGTTTCATCATATTAATTCTATTAGTATTCCTAAATCTAACAATACCGGGGGCTTCTAACTTTCAAAATAAATATATAAAAAATGAAGAAAAATATAAGTATTCCTAATTTATTGTTTAAGTTAAAGAAAGTGTCCATTTATGCCAAGCCACAGTGACAATTATAAGATCTGTCTGCTTTGATACTTGAATTTTTAGGAATGAAAGTCTCCATGTAAGTTAATGCCAAAGATTTAGTTTATAATCATTTCTTGTTAGTCCACTCTCTTCGTTTATGCAGCCTTTGAGTTAGTTATACACACTTCAGTTTCTGGTAGTTGCTATTTGATATGTGTGTGTTTGAAATACAAATGTGGTAGAAGAAAGGAGTTTTTAGGTTCTCAATAGTTCATTGTGGGAAAAGTTTTCAAACATTATGTTACATATTCCAGCTTTTAAAAATATTAGATAAACCTCTCTGAAATTCAGTACTACATGAATTTATTGAGCACCAGCTATATATTACCCAAGAATAAAATAAAATGGTGAAACTAGGGAAAAATCTAGATCTCCATGGTGTCATCATAAATAAGCCAGAGAAAATCAGAACATTGTCTAGAATCTGGGTATGTATTTCTAAACATTATAAAATCACACCATCCACCCAGTTGAATGAATTTCTTCCTTGTTGGGCTATGCATCAAGGAGAATACAAACAGGACATCACAGACTGTGTGTGTGTACTAATGCACACTCAAGCACATTTATTTAGCCATTGGTATAAGCACATTTTCCAATTTATTTTAAAAATAATAATTTTATGAAATAATATGGTTATTACTGAAGTTCTTCTCACAGATAAGGAAACTAAACCAAGAGCAGTAAGATGAATTTATCTGAGTTGTCAGAAGTAGTTTGTAATGGAGTCAGGCATTGTATCAATAAACATTTGACTCTAAAGCCAAAACAATTATTGCATATACTATAATGGTAATTTTTGAGAGAAAGAGAAAACAAGACTAATTTTTTTGCTTTTAATTTGTGACCTAACACAGTAAAGATACTCTCAACTTAGGAATGGAAGATAGCTAAAGCTCACGAAATAGAGCTCTATTTCCCTTTAAAGAGAGGAAATGTGTATATTACTAGGAAAATATGGGTAATGAAGTCTTGATTTATACTTATGTTTTAAAAATTATTTACATAAAAAGAAACAGATTAACATTACTAATTTACATCCTAAGTGGTGAGAATGAATATTTCCTATATTTTCTTTATATATTTTTTCATTAAAAGTATAAGAAAGTCATTCTAAAATTTATACTTTGCAAAAATGGGTGATTAATAAAAGATATATTCAAATTATGATTGTCAGTAATCGGCCCTGTTTCCAGTCTCACATTTCCAATGAAGGAAACCAAGGAAGGTCCAGAGAGCCCACCTGATGTGTGGAAAGCAGATTATTCAGTGCCTTAGCTCAGGAATAAAATTCAATCAGATATCTACAGATAGAAGATGTCAATAACTGTGACCTTGCTCATGGTTGCTAATTACTTCAATTTGAAAATTCAAAATATTTGTTTTGTCATTTGTTTTGACTTTTTCTTAAATGCAATAAAAGGAGCCTGTAGATCTTTTCACAGACTAGGGAAATCTAACTCAATTTTGAAACAAGCTAATCCCTCTAGAAATTGAATGTAATGACCTTGAGGGTTGACCAGTTTATTTGTTGCTAATGGTTTTGGCCAAAGTTTCAAAGACATTTCCTGACATACAACTGTTAGTCAATGGGACTTTTGGTGTGGAGGAATAGATTTGATATGATAGAGATGTTGATAAAGAAGTTAGATGGAAACTGGAGATTGATTGGCAGGGAAAAGGGACTTCAGTGAGAGAGCCCTATTGAGATTAAAATTGTTGACTAGATGATATTCGGTGAGTGGGACAAAAATGTAACTGTTCAAGTTCCAGAAACATGTTGGATCAGAACCTTCAGCAGCAACATACTTTTATGAGTTGAAGGTTTATGCCTTTGCCCTCAGGACATGCCTAGTTTGGTCTTTATGTGAAAAACAACTTCATACTTTCTATGCTGAGTTCCCACTTTAGTTGACCATTCATAAGTGACACACAATCATGTCATGAGTATTTTGCCACTCTATTGTCACTACTGACAGTATGTTTACTATAACAGTGTAACAAGAGGGAACTCCAGGACACTTCTTAAGGTTGTGATGACCAGTTTCAGCTTTTCTAGTTTGTATTTAGGGTTTACATTGAGGAAACTGCAGAAGTCCATGCAGAAATGAGAAATGAGTCTTTCTATGTCATATAGAAGGGAAAACCACTGCTTTCTTTTTACAATGTTGAATTTAAGCCATCAGTAAGTTATCTTTTTGGTAGTCTCTGTTGAAAACAAGGTCTTCGATAGTACTAAAGGGGTATAACTAACAACTAAGTTTTTTCAAAAATCTAAAAAGTAGAAGCTTCAGACTTTTAGTTCCTTGAAGGAAAGCTTCTAATTTAAATATAATTTAAAATAATGATACAGACAAATAAATTCAGGAGTAATTACATATGCATGTATGTGGACCTTGCATTACCATTATCAAAGTTAAAGCATGGGAAGGCTTTAAATTCTGGGATGAGCTGCTTGTGCTCCACTTTTTAACTCATGTAACTGCTTTCTGGCTCACTGCTACAACTCGACTTTTTCTCTATAAACCTCTCCTTCCTGCAAACCAGTAAATCAATTCCCAGCTTCTCTCTCAACTAGACATAAACATGATTATATTTTATAGCATTTCATTTTGTTTTAACTGCTTATAATCTAAGAAACAGTCAGTAGTTGTATTAGACTCATAAGCTGGTGCACCAAATACTAATTTCTTACCACCTTCTCCTTTGCTTTTCTGTACTCAGAGGCTGGAAAGTCCAATAGTCAATTTTACAGTATCCTTTTATGCTGAGGTACATGCCAAAGTAAATATGATGAAGGGGCTTCCAGGCAAGCTATCACTTTTCTGATAAAAGGGACAGAGATATAGCTGTGTGTCCTTTATACTGTTTTTCTTTTCCTTCCAGTCCAGAATATGGATGTGATTCTTGGAGAGTAAATGCATCTTATAAAATTAGATAATGTCTTGAGGATAGGCCTTTTATGACACAAGGGGAAATGTGTGACATCTAGGATTGCTTATTTTCAAATTTCCTATATTCCAAATTATACCTTTATTTCACCCATCAAGTAATACTTTTTATTACTTGCAGCTTAACACATGCCTAACTGATATAACGACTAACTCTAGTACTACAAAATGTTAAAATAATAAGGTACCTAAAGTGGCCATTGAAGACAAAATGACAGCCTCTGTAAATATGCTTCCTTCCTTCCCTCCCACATCCCATTGGAACCACAGTTAAAATACTCAGAAGAGAAGAAATACATAGAAGCTTCAACAATAAGAGGAAGGGATAAGCTAACATAAGGCAGGAGAATTTGAGAATTTGAATAATTTCTGTGAGACTAAAAACAATTTGTATTTCATTGAAAAACAAACCAGAATGGAGGAATTTGCAGTTCAACACCACACAAGCATTACAGAGGTGGAAGTTATTTATTTATTTATTTTTATCTTTTTGAGATGGATTTTTGCTCTTGTTGCCCAGGCTTGAGTGCAGTGGCACAATCTCAGCTCACTACAACCTCTGCCTCCTGGGTTCAAGCGATTCCTCATGTGTCAGCCTCCCGAGTAGCTGTGACTACCGGCACGTGCTACCACACCCAGCTAATTTTTGTATGTTTAGTAGAAACAGGGTTTCACCATGTTGGCCAAGACGTTCTTGATCTCCTGATCTTGTGATCCACCTGCCTCGGCCTCCCAAAGTGCTGGGATTACAGGCGTGAGCCACTGTGCCCAGCCAGTTATTCTTTTTCCCAGAACTGCATAGAGTTTCCAAGCTTGGAGAAGGTAGCTACAGATATTAAATGTTAACTCTGAATTCATAGTTGGCAAAATGAATTAAGAACTGTGCATAGACTAGTTGAGTCAGATTGCCATCTAGCAGCAATCTATGTATGTCAAAAAAACAGGAAGTAAAAAATGGGCTCTCCAAATATCTGATGTTTATTCTATAACAAGACATAGCAAGTGGTCCAAAATAGAGAGCAAGGATCAGCATTTTCTAAGAACTCGCTAGATTGTAAAGCTAGGCTTGAGAACTACTTGTCTACTAGGAAAGTGATACATAATTATATCATTTTATACTACAGTAGACTATTGATGTCAACAAATATCGGGTAGTATAAGACCCTCTTAAACTGTGAGTAAAAGGAAGGCTTCTCTAAACAAATAACATCTGGGCCGGGCGCGGTGGTTCACACCTGTAATCCCAGCATTTTGGGAGGCCAAGGTGGTGGATCACAAGGTCAGGAGATTGAGATCAGCCTGGCCAGCATGGAGAAACCCCATCTCTACTGAAATACAAAATAGTTAGCTGGGCATGGTGGTGCATGCCTGTAGTCCCAGTTACTCGGGAGGCTGAGGCAGGGGAATCACTTCACCTGGAAGGCAGAGATTGCAGTGAGCCAAGATCATGCCACTGCACTCCAATGGCACTCCAGCCTGGTGACAGAGCAAGACTCTTGTCTCAAAAAAAAAAAAAAAAAAGAAAAGAAAAGAAAAGAAAAGAAAAGAAAAAAAGAAACTTCTGAGCAGTCTCCAATTATGCTACTCTCCCATTCTTCCATGACTTCATGTCATCCTCTTGTAAACTGAAAGGGAATTAGGAGTGAAAGAAAGAGGTTCTCAGCAAAATAATATATTTTAAGTGATACAAAGCATAAAACAGTGTGGCATGGATGAATAACCACCAGGATTTGGGTATGGCTGGGGCATGTGGTATATAAATGAAATGATAGGAAACATTATCAGAGAAGCAAATGAAGTCTAGATTGTAAGGGACATTTGGGGGACTATAGAAGATTTTTTTTCATGGGAGTGATATAACTGGGTTTGAATTTTAGAGATAACACCATAAATACAGCATGAAAGGGAGTGAGCTCTAAGGCAACGGAGGGTGGGGGCTTTTGAAAATGGTCATACAAGAAATAAAATGGCCTTAAGTAGAACAATTAGAGTGAAAAGATGATAAATTCCAAGCAATTAAGAGGACAAATTCACTAGATTTGATAACATAATTAAATGTGAAAGGGTTAAATTATCATAAGCAGCAGGGAGCCTATCAGGGAAGATGAGGATAAAACTATTTCAGTAAAATAACTTTAAATTATGTTTTGAAAACAATGAGTTTGAGATGCCCATGGAAAATTCTTAGAAACTGATTATCTGAATTTTCCTCTTCTCTTGAAAGAATGAAGGGTTGCCTTCTTCAATCTCTACTGGTTGTTCAGCATGGAGATTATCTTTTGTTTATAATTCAGAGAAGTTTACCAACAGCTGAGGAAATTTCACAATCACTTTTCCTTTAATCTTTGATCATTTTTGACACATGACTCCACCTGTTGACCATATTGTAGTGAGGTTCAATTTCATAAATCCCACAGTCAACTTCCTCTTATCTAAGCTGACTTCAAACAGATCAGATCAGCAAAGGCGTGTTTTGAGAGGTAAAGGAGTTTCCTCTTTGGTCCAAAAACATCTTCCTGTTAGTTCAACTGTTCCCTTATTATCATACTTTTTTGTTTAAGCATCTGAAGCCAACTTTTAACACATAAATGCCTCCTGGCATAATGTAACTCATTAAGTCACCGCTAACCATGAATGCTTTGTATATAAAATAGTTTGCCAGTTTAATCAGAGGGTAGATTCCAAGGCTCTGGGACTCAGGAAAATAAAGTTCTAGTTAGTGTGGATGGTGGTAAAGTTGTTTATCTGTTAGAAATCCATTTTAGCCAAAGGTAAGGAAATATCCTACTAATGATAGCTTAAACAACTGGGGGTTTATTGATTTCACATAATAAGAAAACTGGAGGTAGGTGGCTGCTGGCATTGACTCAGCTGTTCAACAGTTTCATCAAGGCTCGCTGTCATTCTATGTGGGTTGACTTTTCACTCTTAACTTATTGTACCACACTCAGAAGATGGCTGCCCCAGCTCCAGGACAAAGGCAGAAATTGAGGAAAAAGGAGGAACCTGGGCTAGAAAGTTAGAAAAAGTTTAAAAAGATTTTTGTTTTCCCAAAAAACTATGTTGGAAAATAAAATATTTCCCAGATAACTTCTAAAAATGTCCTCCTACATTTTCATTGCCCAGAAGTTGCAGTTGCCCCTAACTTTGCAAATATCAGTAATTTCAGCTTATTACTTGAATAAATTCTGGATCTGTTGATAGGTAAATGTGGTACATGGAATTCCTGTTGGCTAAAAATATTTCCTCTGAGTATCTGGGTCTTCTGGAGACATTGTAAGAAAAACTATTTTCCTCTTCATAGGTTTTCATTTCATTTTGTTTTAGTCATGGAAAAGAATTTAAGTATTGGGGCCAGGAAATGTAGTAGTTGCATTTCATGGGGGTACAGTTTGAAGGTGTAGAAGGATAGATTTTGTGTTTTCTTATTGGTATTGGTTTCTAAAATGTATATCCTACTCTAACTTGTGTATTCTAGATGCATACTATAGCCATGTATACAGTTCTGCACTTTTCGAAGCAATGGAAGATTAATTCATGATCAAAATATGACACTTAAGGGTTAAGTGGGCAGGGCTACAATTTGGAAAATTAAGAGACTTTGCATAAAAATGGGTGGGAGCTAATAGTGGCAGAAGAATCCAAATGGAAAATACACCTAGGACATTACATAGTTCAGCTCTTACTGAGGGGAACAAAGTCCTCCTTAGACCTAATCCTAGGAACAAGAGGTGGTAAAGGACAGAAAGTATGAGTATTGCTTAAACAGTGGCCTTTTCCCTATAATCAGGGTAAGAAGTAAAAAATGTCAGTACAGACTAGAATGTACTAACCAGCACCCCCCATCCCCATTCAACACTGAAAGAATGATGACAGTTGGCTGCTTTCTAAACCATAAAGCTTAGGTCAGAGTATCTTGCATCAGACATTGCTGCTCTGGCAGCATTATTTCCATTTATTACTATGATTTTGCATTATTTATTTCCATTATGATTTCCACTGTTACTGTCTTTTTGAGTCACCAGTCAGCTATAGCTAGGCTTAGAAGAAACTATGTACTATTAATTTAAAAAGCTGAAAATCAATGATCTAGGCAAATAGCTTGATAACTTAGAAAAACTGCAAATTAAACCCCAAAAAATTAAATAAAGGAAACAGTGTAAATTAACAAAATAGAAAATAAATGCACAATAAAGACGACACAGAAAGTCCATAGTTGGTTTTTTGAAAATATATTAAAATTGACAAATCACTCTATATGGACAAAGAAGCTGTTTCTGTATTGGAGGCAGCACTTGAGGGATTCACAAGATTTAAAATGTTTTTTTTTTTTTAACATCAAGGTCATGGGAAGCTTAGTAATTTTCCATAATGTCTTATTACAGCACAAGAAACAAAATATGGCCCTACTACCAAAGAGTTGGGTTTCATTTCTGGCATCTCAGTTTCCCTTCTTTCTGATCTGTTATTTTCATTGTCAAATCAGTTCTGGACATAATTGAGTCTTAGCCTAATGGGCTTTTTTGAAGTCTGCACTTTACCTTGCATGGTCAGGGTATTACATCAGACTCAAATAAACACGTTACTCAATGGAAAACAATGGCAACCGGGCAAAATGTATACCTATCTGCTTTATTAGACTCAATTATCTTATGGCTGTGGTATTTGGGTTGATTTAACCTAATGCAAACAAAGGGAAGTGTTTATACTCCTAAATGAAGTTGGAGTAAGGACGTTGTTAACAAAAGGGTGGAAATTTAGAAGCTAAAAGAACACATTGGTCATGATGGAGGTTTCTGAGTTAGCTTCATGTAGACAGACACTAGAAAAAGGAAACTAAAATGTACTCTGCTCTTAAGAAGCAAAGCCAGTTAATGTTATATTCATTATTGCCTTGAAAAATACCCAACTCACAAAGTTTTATTAAATTCTTGATGCAGTGGAAGATTAACCATTCTTTTGAAAAAGTGCTTGTGCAGTTTGCACATAATGAACGACGCCTCAGAGACAGCCATTCTTCCACCTTTAGGGTCAGCTAACTGTCTTCAGATTTCTGACTTGCTTAGGCATGTGAAAAGTAAGAAGATGTCATGATAAAGACAGCTAAAATTCCAATTATAAAGGGAGATTATCAACTGCATGACCTGAGATAGAACAAGGAAAGGTTGTAAAAAAGTTGAGGCAGGATTTTTGCCTTAATCATCTCTGTATCATGTTGTAGAAAACACATGATTTGTTTTTCTTTTAACCAAACTGAACTGAATTAAATTGGATTGAACTGAATGAGGCTCTGGATCATGAGAGACAGTCTAAAAGAAAAGTCAGACCTTTGAAAGTACACCAAGTGTGAAATGAGCCAGGGGAGAAAGTGATATATAGGAAAATAGTGACACAAACTGGCCCATGACCAAACTGCCCTACTGCAAAAGGCATAAAAATCAATGGAGGAAGAATGGATAGGATGAAAGAGGAAGACAGTATGCAGAGATCGTATAAGCAGAAATAGATAGCATGCCTGTTTATTTCTGCTTATGTGACCTCTGCATACTGCAACTATCCTGTTTTCTAGCTGCAGTGGGCGTGTACATGGTTAGGGCTCAACTAATATTAGTTGCTTGCTTTTCCTGTTCTTTTTCCAATCAGTAGTAAAACCATGGTCTTAAGTAAGTACTAATTGAACAATACTATGGGTCAGGCGAGGTTAAGTTCCCCCCATCTGAGGGACAGACTTAACAACTGACCCATCTTTCAGCTGAGAAGGCCTTGACACTGGAATTAGATTTCCCAGGGAAGTAAATGTCCAATTCTCTATCTGAAAGTAGAGTCCCAACTGCAATAGGGAAGCTTTAAGAAACAAGTGCCATAGCCTCATTCCCCTTGGTAGTAAGGCAAGACAACAGCAATCTGTGGGGAGAATAGAAATTCATTTGGACTCATAACTTTACATTACATTGTGTTTTCCCTCTTGGGGAAGAAGTTCGGAGTGCATAGCAAGTCTGAGGCAAAGCAGCTTGCTTGCCTCATAATGTGATACAAAGTGGGTAAGAGTAAGGAGTCTTGAGAAATGAGTCAGAAGAAGATATTACTCTTTTGGTTTTGAGTTGCGGAAGCTCTGCTGGCATCCACTGCCTGCAAAGCTGCTTCCGTCCCAGATAGAGGTGAGATACGTGAATGTGGAGGAGGACACAAAACACAGCATGGCGTTGGTACTAATCTGATCAATTAATTTGGTAAAGGGTGCCATCTGACTCTAGAGTTGTCCGGCAGGAAATGTGTAAAAGCCCCACAGTGAAAACATGATTTCTGTTAATCGCCTGCTTTCATCATGCTGATCCCTTGAGGCAGCCATGCTGGCTTATGAAAGGCTTGTCACTGGCTCAACTGCTGCCTAATGTCCTTCCTGGGAGGAATCTGGGCCTCAGATTTACCTAAAGTATGAAATACCATTAACTGCTCTCTGCTCTTATTAATCCAGTGTGTGACTGGGAGTCAGGGTTTTCTGATATTTCCCCTTCTGTTGTCAGTCAGTCCTTGGCTACTCAACATATGTGTCTGTCAGTCTCCTACTCTAACAATAATCATGCTTGAAAATCAGAAAAAGAATGTGTAACCTTGGGAATGGGCTACATTGCTATTCATTACTTGCTTGAACTGAAAAAAAAATGCAAACAAGAATTACTCTTCATAAACTTGGTTTAATTCTTGTGAGCAAGTTTGTGAGTCATTTTATGAATGGCTCCCGCTTCAAATTAGGGTTCCTGTTTCCGCTTCCAATGAGCCTCTAGTATTACATCTAATATTGTTTCCTCTCAGCAATTGAAATGTACATCCCTGCTGGGTTGGTAAGAATAGAATTTCTTTCCGGAATTCTTTCTTCTTTCTGAATTGCTTCATTTTACTTCCCCCAAAACTAAAATAAAGTAATTTGTACTTAAGACCAGACAAAATTAACCTCATGGCTTGTTCTCCTTTCAGTTCACAACCTGACTGCTTGGCAAAGAAGGCTGCTTTCACTCAGGCTCCACTTCCTGACCTCTCCTCACCTCCTTTGCGCAGGAAGTAACTGGTTTTCAAGGGTGGCAAATGAACTCAAAGGACTTGAGAGCTCACCTCTGTGGAGATGGATATAGATGAAAGGCTAGGACAGAGCGATAGGGTAGCAGAGTAGCATAGCCCTGTGCTACAAAGAAATAGGGTGGCAAATGTGGCACAGGTACCACAGGGCTATGCCACCTGGGCCACATGTGCTGGCCACAAAGCACGCTAGGGCTTTGTCCCTGGAAGAGGCTTCACTGTCCTTAGGTCTATCTACAGAGACCAGCAACTATGTAAATTAGGCTAACGCATGCTCCAAAATCTTGTTTCTGTGTTGAGTATACCAAGCAACATCTATAAAGCTCTTCTCACCTTCCTTATTTTCAAAGGGAAGGCTTCCATCATGTTAATAAAATATATTTGTTGCAGTTTTTCTGTGTACATGGCAGACATTACTTATTTAAAAAAAAAAAAGTCTCTCCTGCTGAAGCTGGGTGTAGATGGTGTTTGGGAAAGGGAGTGACAATTGATTAGCCTTGTTATACACAAAAAATACCAATAACCAAGAAAAACAACTCCAAAACACTAACTTTACCCTGATCTGGACATGATGTACCCAAGTCTTCTAGGGTTGATATTTGGGTGGCCGGTAAGAGGCTGAAATTTAATGGGGTGAACCATGCCATGCACGAGGGAATTTTGGGCTACATTTCTATTGTGCTATTAGGCAGGGGAGGCAGTAGAGGGATACGAACAAACACAGGGCTTATAAAAATAACAATCAATAATTATCGTCATGTATTAAATTTTAAAATTAATTGAAAGTGTGCTATAGCAACACAAATATTTATGTTGCCATCAATTCTACTGTTATCACACGTGCTAGATGGGAAAAGGAAAGGATGCAGCAAGGAGAGATTATAATCAGGAAGGCAAAATTCTCCTAGAAATATACAACATCCTGCCACTTATATATTTCTGGCCAGAATTGTGTCACATGACCAGTCCTAACTGCTAAGAAAGCTAGGAAATCCTGTTATTTAAAAGCTAATACATAGGTGCCCTAAACAATGACAGATTCTGTTATTAAGAGAGGGAAGACAGATTTTAGGTGAGTAACTATGTCTAACACAGTCCCTGTTAGTACACACTTTCATAATATTATATTTTTATTGTAGAATTTACCATAGATAAAATTATATATTTGCTTATATGAATACTGTCTTTACCAGCAGATTGTGAGCTCAGAGAGGGCTGATATATGTGTGGTTTTTGTTGACCATTTTATCTCAAGGAACCAGCTCAGTGTCTGTAATGTAATAGACATTTTGCACATTTAGTAAACAATGAATAAATTCCCACCACACTTTTCTAATTCAGGAAAGCAATATATTCTACCAAGTTTACTACATTTCTGCCTAACATCTCAATTAGTCTACTTGCTTTCACTCTACTGGCTGAGTGATCCCTCTAAATAGTTTGCAATCAAGTTAAACCATTCATTGTTCACCATTATGTTTAGGATAAAGTTTCAGTTTCTGAGCATGATTTACAAAAATCTAATGACCTCTTACCCATATATCTTTCCTGTTTCATTGTTTAACACTCCTTGCTTCTCATTTAATTTCTGTAGTAACTATTTTTCAGTATCTCGAAGGAACCCTTTTTGAGTTATAATTTACATAAAGTAAAATTAACCTTTTACCATGTACAATTTGTAGCTTTGATAAGTGAGTACAGAAGGCTATCAACATTAGCAATATATAGAACATTTCCATCACCCCAAAATTCCCTCATGACCTTTTGTAGTCAGCTCCTCCCCCTACGTGCAGTCCCTGAAAACCAATGATCAGTTTTTTGTTCCTATGGTTTTCTTTATTCCAGAAAGAGAGATACATAGAATCAAACAGCCTGGAACCTTTTGAATATGGATACATTTATTTAGGATAATACTTCTGAGATTTATCCATGTCAGTGTTTGTATCAGTAATGTGTTCCAGTTTATTGCTGAGTAGTATGCCATTGTATGGATGTACCACAGTTTTTCCATTCACAGGTAAGGAACCATTGTTTCCAGTTTGGGGTGATTATGAGTAATGCCACTCTAAATATCCGCGTGAGGGTTTTACTGTGAACATAAGTTATTTCACCTTAAAGTGAGAATACTTGATTATATGCTAAGTGTATAGTTAACTTTGTAAGAAATCACCAACTGTTTTCTAAAGTGGCTATACCATTTTGCTTTCCATATATATATATGGAAATAAATATATAATTTATTTATATATTATATTTATGTATATATTTATATTTATATATATTTATATATATTTATTTTTATTTATTTATTTTTTGAGATGGAGTCTCTGTCTGTCGCCCAGGCTGGAGTGCAGTGGCGCAATCTCAGCTCACTGCAAGTTCCACCTCCCAGGTTCACACCATTCTCCTGCCTCAGCTTCCCGAGTAGCTGGGACTACAGGCACCTGCCACCATGCCTGGCTGATTTTTTGCATTTTTAGTGGAGATGGGGTTTCACCATGTTAGTCAGAGTGGTCTCGATCTCCTGACCTCGTGACCCGCCACCCTCAGTCTCCCAAAGTGCTAGGATTACAGGTGTGAGCCACCGTGCCCAGCCTATATTCTCTTTTAATGCTGGTCCTTTCCTGTCTCACTATTTGCTTCACTCATGCTTACTTGTACTTATACTTTAGTTTTCAGCTTAGCGATTGCATCCTTGGGAAAGTTGTTCCTGATGCTAGGTCTGAATTGATGTATCTCCTGTGTTCTATCATACTATTGTTTATCTCCTCCATTAATGTTGCACAATGTAGCAGAATGCAAACATAGCCTATTTTAGTCTCAATTTGAGCAGAACTTGAAAGATAACTGCTGCCGCCTACTCTAATATTCCAAAGGCATTGCTACACTATCATTGTAGAAATTGACAAAGGAGGTAAACCATATCTTTGTTTTCAACCTTAGCTTAGCACCCATTCAAGGATAAGAGAATTAAGGTTAAGTCTGAGAGAAAAAAAAATATTTGGAAAAACAATTTGCAATAAGGCTATACACCATTTTTCATGGAGCAAGGAGCAGGTGTTTCCATGTCCCTTCAAGACCAATGAGAGACGATTTCCATAAGACCACTTGGTCATCTGGATCTGTGTTCACTAGTGTCTACAGGGGTACCTCAACTGATGCCAAATTTTTCCTAGAAAACCCTAAAATTGTGAGATTTGGACTCAGTAGCTACTGTGAAAGTGAGAAAAGGAAAGGTTATTCTATTGGGGAAGTTAAGGATATCTAGAATTTTAAGGGGAAGTAATATATACTTCTTATGGACCAAATATGGAGCATATAATAGTCTTCCCATACCCATTTAAAAAAAGAATTGACATAAATGTAATGCCTGGAAAAGTAATGGGATCTCCAACAGAGAGTCTTTATCAAGTGGACTTTCA
Organism: Piliocolobus tephrosceles; assembly: GCF_002776525.5. Taxonomy (NCBI): domain Eukaryota; kingdom Metazoa; phylum Chordata; class Mammalia; order Primates; family Cercopithecidae; genus Piliocolobus; species Piliocolobus tephrosceles. The sequence continues at coordinate 35,187,337 of NC_045446.1, forward strand.
GTAACTAAATGCCTCCCAGAAGGAAGAAAGGTGTAAGATCCCCAATGGCAGTCATATTCCCACAGCCCACAAATGCCTTTCGGGAAAAAAGCAAATGCAGGCTATGCCAGTAATGTTGAATCTTCCTTCCATTTGCCTCTTCTCCCTCAGAGAAAAACATCAAATCAGAAGAGCTAGTAATATCCATCGAGTGAAAGGGGAAGGGTAGAAGTGCTAGCGGCGAAATTAGAGGAGAGGAACTAAAAATAATTTATCTCCTATATTTTGAAATTCAGCTTGTGATCAATTATTTACCATTATAAGTGATGGTACAAACATACATTTTGGTGTATAGATCTTTGTCCAGATTTCCTATAATTTTCTGAGACAGCACTCCTAGATTAGAATAATTGTAACTGGAGGCCCTAACAGTTTTGAGGCTCTGTAAATATATTTATGTTATAGTTCAGAAAGGTTTACAGTTTGTTTTCACTAGTAATTTATAAGGGTATCTACCTCAACTTACCCTCTCCAAAAAGCATTATAATAGTTTTAAGAAAAAAAAGTCTGTTAAATTTTTAAATGCAAAGAGGGATACTATTGTTTTAAGTCCAATTATTAATAGGATTAGATTTTGTGTCCTTATTTTCCTCCTACACTTCCTCTGGATTACTTACTGTTTAATAACTGTTAATGTAATTTCTCATGCAGAAAACTGTATCTTTACATAGATTAGTTAAGGCAAGAAATGTACTCCTTGATCTTTCTAGAATCCTCAATATCCTATGTATTTATTTCTGAGAAAATTGTGTTTTGAAACACAAACAATTGTGCTATCCTATCAATCTTTCTTTAATGCATAGCTCCCCTCCTTCCTAATCCGGAAAATCAATTCTGCCAATTAATGTGTTGGAGAATAACATAAAAGAAAAAAAAAAAGATGATGCTTTTGTATGGTAGCACTTCCTGTCACTTGGAAATGCATCTTAGATGTTTCAAAGAACATTAGCATGTGTATGTGAATGGGTATCCCAGGAGAGAGCAAGGAGAGCAAGAAGGGAGGAGAATATGTGGATGTTCATCTGGGTTTTATTGGGGTAGAGGATGGAAGACAATTATTCCTTCAATATTTCTATCCCTAATTCTATCCATAATTCTTCAATTATGGCATTTCAGGGAGTGTAAAGAGGGGAAACAAACCCAGAATTCTAATTTCAGACATGATCTGTTTTCTGAGATGGCTAATATAAGAAACTACAATTTTCTTACATCTGATTGAATGAGAAAATAAAATAGGTTTATATGGATTTAGTAGGACCTAAATTATGGGGTGAGGGATAAGAAGGAGCATATATTTTAGAATCTTTTATTCTCTATAGGGTCAAATCATTGCAACAAACATTGCCCCAACCCAGAGATATTCAATGAAGAAGAAAATTAAAATAGCTAGCAAAAACCACATTTATCCAGTGCTTACTTTGTCCCAGACACTGGTAAACAATTGTTTCACACACATTGTCTTATTTTATCCTATCTCAAGTTTATGAGGTTAGTGTAATTATTATGCTAAGTTTATAGAAGAGTAAACTGAAATTTAGAGATGGTTACTTATGCAATATCACACAACTAATAAGGGCAAAGCTGGGATTTATAGCAAGAATATTTTTAATTCCACAGCCCATGATGCCAAACTCTTGGACACACATTATCCAGCCTGGGTCTCACCAGGCTCAGGTACCTTCATCTTGCCTTGTTCTCCAAATACACCAAACCCCACCGCTTCTTGTGGAACTTTTCTGTATTTTGTCATTTATTTTTATCAGGGCTACCTACATAATTTGAGGGACCAATGTAAAATGAAAATGAAGGTTTCCAGTCGGGGTTGGGGAAGTAAATTTTCCCTTGCCACACTGCTACTCCAACTCAAAGCAGATGAGTGACCTCTAAGGTATTGCAACTTTTCCATCAAGAGACACTTGGTACCTGGAAGAATGGTGGACAAGAGCCTCTACTAAGTTTCCTGCTGAAGGAGCCATGACATTGTCAGGGAAGATTGAGGATGACTGCCTCCTTACTTTCCTCAGAGATGCAGTAGGGTATACGCCTAAATTTGATTCTCTTGTACCCATACTCAGGCCCCTGCCAAGAGCAAAAGCTGGCGTGAAATACAGGCCTTCTCCCCAATTAATGTAACTGAGACACCCACATAGGAGATGGGGAGGAAGTAGGGGAACTTGCAAGGGGAAGCTAGGTAGAGTCCAAGGCAACATAAGGTGGAGAATGGGTGATCAAGAAGCCATCTCAAAAAAAAAAAAAAAAAAAAAAAAGGAGGGGGGGAGAGAAAACAGGAATATAAGTTATGTTAAGTATATCCTCCATTGGCCTATCAGATTTCACTTATAAAACATAAGTTAAAAAATGAAATTAAGAATTTCAACGTAACAATTGCAAATAATTAGATCCCAAGAGTGGGGTCCTTGAGCATGGCAGCCTATATGGTTGTGTATATAACTGTGTGGTTACAGCCTATGAAGCTGTGTGGGTTTTTTTTTTTTTTTTTTTTTTAATCTCAATTTAGTCAAGGAGGGGATGAGAAAGGGTGATTTGTTTAAAATGCCTGTGTAAATCTCGTGCAGATCTGTTGCTTTGGTGGCAACAGAGTGTAATGGTTAAAAATCTGAGTTTAGATTTATATAGACATAGGTTCAAATCCCACCTCTTCATACTAGATAATTTGAAAAAAGATTTTAAGCTCTCAAATTTGATGTCTTCTGTTTTAAAAATGTAATAAAACAGATTTAAAAATTTTGAATAGGTTGAAAATGTAATTCATGTAAAACATTCAACACAGACCCTGCCACATACTTTTGTAGTGAATAAATGTTCTCAACTATTATCATTAATATTTGTGATATATTTGAATTTGGAGATTTAAGTAAAATTTTAGTCAGCAAAAATACTTGTTTCCTGGTTCATGTATTACCTTAGAGATACATCAAAAAATCCAAAAAAATCTAATCAAAAAGAAAAAAAAAAAAAAAAAAAAAAAAAATTGCATTGAGAAATAACTAAGTACCAGTCACTCAAGTATGTTATATTAATTCTTATTCTGTTTCCATAGCAACTTTTGAGCATCATCAAGCCATTTTATAGATGAAGAAACTGAAGCTGAAGAAGGTTAAGCAAATTCCCAGGATTTAATAACTGAAGAGATAACTAAGATCCACTCTCCAGTCTGTCTGGCTATGAAGTCTGTGTTTATAACCCCTGTGTCATATTGTTTAGATGCATTTCGACCTGGTTTACATTTAAAATGTTAATAAATAATCATACTGGGGACCCAGCCTAGATTATTTTAATCAGAATATGAATCTCAGAGCCTGAGGTTAAACAATATTTTTAATGTGATTTAGGTGATTGTTATGTGCATTCAGGGTTAAGAACTAACTGGTGTAGATGTTATAATGCACCTGGGAAGCTCTTACTTTTAAGATATTTTGGGTTAGGTCATATAGCAAGCCATTTTGAATTCATGAATAACAATGGAAACTCCATCTATTTTTTTTTTTTTTTTTTTTTAACCCCAAGAGTGTTTTAAGACAAACACCAAAGAAGATTCGTTGTAAGAAAGCAAAGGTATTCTTTTTTGCACAGGAAGAAAGAGTTGTTATCGTCATGACCTTGAATAATCTTTTATAGATGGGTGTGGGAGTATGATTTATTTTCTCAAACTCAGAGAAGTAAAAGCATCTGTGTACTGACCTGAAAGAATGTGTGGAAAACATAGGATGAGGAGAAGAATTATTACATAGCTTAGATCAGAAATGTCAAGGCAGGCGGACGTGGGATGGTGGAAAAGGAGTGTGTCATGAATACATCCTAAGTGGGCCCCTCCTTCATATTTGTTAGCATCATTTATAATAGGATGAATAATAGTGTTAAGATGCATGCTCCATGATGTGCCCCCTTATCCAAACAAATACAAAGCAGCTTCAATAAAAAATATTAACCAAGGTCAGCATATGCAAACTCGAGATAGGGTGCTAGTGATTTCAGCCCCAGTCCCAACAGGAGGGCAATTCATAGAAATAACTGCCTCAGTTCCCCAACTTTATTCTGAAGATGGAGACTTATAAACAAGGCATTGATTCTTCCAATCATTATACCCATTAGTTCTATTTTCTAGGGTCACTTTCTAGAAGGGAATTAAATTAAGGGACTGATGTTGTGTGCAAAGAGATATGGGCTGTGGCTACAAAAGGATGCTTTGAGCAATTTTAACAGGTAAAAATATGACAAAATTATGTCAAAGGCCACCAAGCTCAAGAAAGCCTTACTGTAAAACAGCCATCATTATGTAATTTGTGTATCCCCAAGTTAAAGGAAAAACTCAAATGATTAGTGTCAGTGAACTAAACATCAGTCTCCATAGATATTGGTGATAGATATTAGTATAAACTGTCTACTTTGTTCTGAAAAAGAATATCTTCATTATGTTAAACAAAACTATCAAGGACACTAGAACTTTTCTCTAACAGTATCAAAATAGTGGCCTAATTCATGATAATGTGGAAGGAACCATGATGTGGTAAAAAGAATATAGGTTTTTGACTCAGAATTGTTTGAATTCAATTTTGGTTTCTACTAAAAATCTATTCTTGGGCAAGTAACTTAGTGTATTAGAACCTAATATTTTTATCTGTGAAATGAGAATAATGTTTACTATTTAGGTTTATTCTGAGATTTATAGATAATATCTGTGAAACAGCAGGTACAATATACCTAGAAATTATTCCCTCGATAATGATCATTGTTCTGTTATATTTTCATTGTTGAAAGTCAACTCACTCTCCTAACATCTTTTCAAGAACCTGTGCTTTCATATCCTGGAACTCAGCCATGCATTTCCCTGTTTCTCTCAGAATAAAACATTACTGGCCTAGAGAGTAGCCCTGAAATTAAACCTACTCACCAGAAAAGCACAGATTCTGGGGAAATCGGCCAAATGACAGGACTTAAGTGAGAGTTTCTGCTGGCAGAAAAAGTCTAGTACTCAAGAAACATAACAATAACTAGGCACAATTCATATGAGTTATCTGGAACCATCTTAGAACAGTAGGGTAGGTCAGCACATAGGAAAGCTTATACACAGCAGCTCATCAGGACTATTGCCTTGCTGCCTTCTACTTAAGGGAATTCTAGATAAGACATATCATAGTTCGAGGTCTACTTCTAGAAAGGAACCTCTAGTTAAAGGAAGCGTTCCACATACTAGGGAATCCAGGTCCTAAGCAAATCAGCAAACCAGGTCCATAAGGGTAAAAACCCTAAGAGAGTTGGCATCCATCTCCACTTGATCGATGAAAAAGCCATAACTCAATATGGCCAAGTAAATTCCTCAAAGCAAAGCAAGCAGTGAGTTCCAACCTGATATCCAAATTCAAATATATCCGAGTTTAAAAGAATTGGCTGAACCAAGGTAGAGTGTACTACTGATGAAAAAATAAAAAGTAGAAAACAAAAACTTCGGCTTCAGTTCAGATTGGTCCTGACAACAGATGGCAAGTTTAAACCTGCATCTTATGATCAAATAGCTCTTGCTGTGGGAAACATGATCCCAAAAGCCTGATATGGATGACAGTTTGTTGTCTAACACAAAGGACTTTAAAATCAAGCAGCAACACCTTCTCGTTCAGACTAGTGGTTTTCATAATTTCCTCTCTGTGACCATTGTTAAGGACCTCTGGAATCTCATGGAATCTGTTGGGATTGTATTTGTATATTTTGTAGGACTATTGTCCTATCATCATGGTCACTATATTTCTCACCACAATATGTCATAAAGGAATTGTCCTGACTTAATGATTAGGGAAGATTTAATGATTGGTATCATCCACCAGATTGCTTCCTTTTCAACATATTATAAATTGTTTGTTGACATCTGTATTGTCAAGAGTGTTTTGTAGTTAGTGTTGCTGGGGTTTCTAAGCCTTATTTGGAGGATTGCTAGAAGTATTTCCCTCCCCATCTCACTGTAATTAAATTACGTGGCATATTTGGCTGTTCTGTATACATTCAGGTGCATGTGCAGATGTCCAGAAGGAAAAGGCTACAAACTCTTCTAATTGTTCCACTAGGAAATGTCAGAGAGGTGGTCAGTTCCCGTATAGATTTGAAAAGGAGTTTAGTCTTCATTTTGTGAAGTTTGGGGACAGGACATGTTTAAAGGGAGAGAAACAGCCTTTGTTACCTCTTCTTCATAATTATTAAAAAAAAATTGTGGGATTATGGAAGAGATAGTTGGGTTGAAAACCAAAACCTCATACCTGTTAAGCAGAAAACTTTCAATAAACAATAAGAATAAATTATCTGCAAATATTTTCTAACAATACTTCTGTTCCATGGGAATATTCATTTGCTATATTTACTGTTCTCTTTTCTGTCTTTCCTTTTTCAGATGTGTAATTCTCATTCTCCCTGACATGTCCTTGAAGAAGTCCCAAGAAAATAAAAATTATTGTAATTTAAATAAGCCACACCATAAAGAACCTTTCCTTTGGTATCTTTCCCAAACTCTTCCTATCCTTCTGGTAGCCTGAAAGACTTAAACACGTATAACAAAACACTTAACTTTCCATCTCAAGGGAATACATAATGGAGAATCTACTTGAACAGGCCAAATGAAAAGCAATTAAAATAAAAACAAAAACCCCTACTTTCTAAATGGTATTGAATGGAGGTAAGATGGCACTTCCCACCAAATGAATAATTTTACAGAGAAATTGAGTCCTTGTTTATTTCTTTTAGGAAAATATGTTTTCTGCATTTAAAAACATATTAAAGACAGCTGTCCTCAGTGATATCCAGCATTAGCAGTTAAACACTTTACAGGAGATAAATTTTCTACTTTGAGTGCATATGATGGTAAATTAGTGAAGACCTCTTGAAATTACTGAGACTGTCATACAGTTAGAAATGCACTGAATGCTATTTATGTGTCTTTGTAGCTTGAAAATTTAATGAGGCTGAAATCTGAAGAATAAAAATATTTCCACTACAAAAATGAAAAAAATATTTGAATGAAATCTAAGTTCATTGCATGCCTAAGATCTCAAGACCCAAACAACATTTTTCTTCCATAAGATCACATGGAGTGAAAATGAGTCAACATTCAATAGGATCTTTGTTTAAAAGACATCAAAGGAATGCTGACAATCTCACCATTTCACTCCTCTTCTTATCATCTGTGTAGACATAATGCTCTATTTTCAGGAAGCCTAGAGCATCTCATAAATTTTTGGTACTCCTCATGGAATGTGGATTGTGTAGTTACTGGCCCTGAATGTATAAACTATGAATTAAGTGTCACTATAATGGAAAATTATTTGAAGAAAGTACACCATGATTCACTTCTAATGAATGCTTTTATATGTCTCTGCAAATGTATTCACCCAAAGAAGTTTTCATAGAAGCAGGCCAAGAAACTATTCTTTCTTGTGATATTTTATCTAGCAATTTTTAAAGTAAAATAATTCACTAAAGCTAAGAAGTTTTCTTCTATTATCAAATAGCACATATAGAAATGTCCTGTGTCTGGTTAAAATCTTACCAGATAACCAATTGAAATTAAAATATTTTCTAACCCACAAAAGCATATATTCCACAAAGACCAAGAACACTTGATAGATACACAAAAACATGAACTAAAGGTTTTGATAGTCAACTTACCAGATGCAACTAATGTAGACCTTACATCCTTTTAATATTTATACAAGTGAACTTCTACACTCTGACTTCTTGGGGTTTTGTTTTGGTTCAAGGTTTCTGTATTTTGTTATGAAGACCTATGGATCTTTAGTCTTTACAGTAAAATCTAAAAATCAACCAAATAAAAATAACTGTACATCCTTGATTCCTAGTATCTGGGACTCAGCTCAGTTGGCTGATGGTTGTGTGTTTGATAAAGACTTACGGATCTTGTGTATAATAAAAATAATTTGAAAAACAACCAAAAATAATCTGCAAACATGTGGTTTCTAGTATTTAAGACTCAGTTCAGTGTTCTTCGCTGATCATTATGTAACATTATCAGAGACTGATTTTTGTGAGGTGCCAGACTGCAGAAGATCTTCCCTGCTAATTAGAAAGGTGAGGTCTAATCCAAAAGACAAAGATTCCATAGTAAATATTGTCCAAAGGGTGATAAAATTATCCTTGTTTTAGGGAGTAAAAATTTGTGACAATTTAGAAAATGGAATTGTACCCAGAGCATTTGGTTATAGTTGCAGTTTTTCAAGTGTTAGATGATGAAGGATGGGATTTAACACATTGGCAGTTGAGATAGATATAGGAAATGGATCTAAAAAAACTCTAGATATAACTGATACTCTATGTAGTGTTTAAATAGAAAAAAAATGGGATATAGAGGGGGTTAGTATAAAAAATGGCATCAAATGCCCTGGCTGAGGAGGCAGAGTGGATGATTTTAAAGAGCAAGGGAGACAGAGAATGAATAGAAGGAGACTAAAAGTTCTGTTTTAGAAGTGCCCAATTTCAGGTGCATATAATTAAAGAAGGTTATATCAAACAGGCAATTAGAGCTCTAAATTGTGTAAAAGAAAGTCTGGACTATAGTAAGAACTATTTCCTTTCTCTTTTCCTTGATTTTTCCCTCTGAAAGTTTATAGGACAACTTTAGATGACTCCAATATCCATGGAGCTGAAGAAGGTGAACTTATGGCTTTGGTGGTTCTAAAGATACCTTATGGTTGCTATTATTCCTTTAATTAGACTAATTGAAGATTACACATTCAAGTCTGTCTTGCTCTGTCCTTCCTTTGGATTTAAAAAGCTTGGAATACTCTCTGATCGTATATCCTCTACTAATATTGAAAGACAGGTGCACCTTAACTGTAGAGGCTAAAGAAAGATTTGAATATCCTATTACTGTGAGTCTCAAAAATGCAGCTACTTCCTTTTGTGTTATTACTTTCAAAGTCTGAAATGCAAGTTCTTTAATTTCAATATAGTTGAATGGAAACAGAACTAAATGAGTGCTGAACCGCTTTTGTTCCCAGCAATTTTTCTCATAAACTTTGCTATTAACATTTTGTTTTAGAATTATTTTTTCAACCCTTGGCACACACTTGTGCTGGTATGCATGTAGATTCTTTTCTGACTTAATCTTCACAGTGGTATTGGCATTTGGTAACTTTTTAAATTATTTTACAGATGGAAAAATAAATCTAAGGATATTACAATGTTAAGTAACTTCTTCAGGGACACACAGCTAGTGGGGGTTGGAATTTAAACCTACTATTAGAATGAACTGTGCTTTGTTCTGCTTAATTACCTAGTTGCAGAACACTGTACTGAGGTTTTGCTGAAACTATATCAAATCTAAGGTAGCTTCTAGGTTTAACATCATGGACCTGTAACAAACAGCTGTAGAAGGAAAAATGTATAGAAAAGACTCAAGTAATTAAACAGACATTTTCATTAAAGAAAGTTTCTATGTTTGTGGTTTGTGGGATGAAAAATGTGAGAGTTACTCATCACTCATCAGCCTTGGGAAGATGATTATCATTGGCTTTATTTCTGGAAGAGTTTAATGTTGGAGATGAGATTTAGAAAACCTTTGAAAAAGAGGAAAGAAGGTAGACTTTAAGTAAAAGGTTGTTCCAAGAATAATGAATGGCATGAGTGAGAATATAAGTGAGAAAGGCATGGTAGGGAATAGGGTAGGAGGTGAGAGTATAGAGGGAACAGTGGGTTCTTTACTCCTCCACACCTTGTATGTGATAATTAATCTAGAAAGACAGAAGAGAAAGGAATGTTGAGAAAGGGTGGGCAATTACTTAGGCAATCTAGGGAAGCCCTTGAATTCGATCCTTAGAGAATGGGCAGAGAAGGAAAAATTTCATGGCCTTTACCGCAGTCAAGGAAACAGATTCTAAAAGCACAACTTGGGTCTGTGATTTGACTGGGCAGCCAGAAGGAAGGAACAGTTATAGGAGATGTATTAAGTCCAAGTATTAGGCCACATTCATAGAGTAATATACAGAAAACATGAAATAGGCTGCTCTCCCCGCAAGGGCTGAATTGCCGTAGGATAGACACTGCAGGAAGAAACTCAGCTGTAAGAAGCAGAACTTTTTACAATGAAATATAGCTGGTTAAAAATATAAGTAGGTTATAAGCAGCAGCTCCACACCAAACAATTTAGGTCAATTCTGTTAATCCCTAAGACCAAGTTCTCTAAGGCTGGGAATTAGAAATGCAGAATCCTAGGCCTCATTCCAGACCAATTGATTTGAATCCACTTTGAGAAACATTGCCCTAAACTCTCATTTCTAACTTCTCTCATCTATAAAGCAGGGATAATGGCTTCAGTATAAGGTTATGCCAGACTTAAATAAAATAGTATTCTCCAAGGGTTTAGTAGGGTATTTTGGCATAGTGGGTGTCAAATAATTGGAAAATAATGTATTAATATTAGTAATAGTATATATTGAAGAATCACTTTTTTAAATCTAAAATAGAATTTATGGGTCAGGTACAGTGGCACATGACTGTTTCAGCACTTTGGGAGGTTGAGGCAGGTGGATCTCTTGAGCCCAGGAGTTTGAGCATGGGCAACATGGTGAAACCCCATCTCTACAAAAAATTAAAAATAAAAAGTTAGCTGAGCATGGTGGTGCACACCTGTAGTCCCTGCTACTCAGAGGGCTGAGGCAGGAGGATGGCTTAAGCCCAGAAGGGCAAAGCTTTATTCAACCATGATAGTGGCCCACACTCCAGCCTGGGCAACAGAGCAAGATCCTGTCTCAAATAAATAATAACACACTAAATTTAAAAAATGAAATAGGAGGCATGTTGTTGTCAAGACTAGATAAATTCCACTTCAGAATTGGGCATTTTAATTTCTATTCCATATACAGAGTTTCACTACGTAGGCTACACTCTGTTTATAATTCGATCTACATTTAGTAGAAAGTGACCAGGTAGAGGAATTGATTTTGAATGGTTCCTTGATTGGCTGAATTTTGCTGAAGGATTTTTATTACATGAGGTTTCTGAATCATTTTCAGTATTAGTGCCCAAGAAAGGGAACTGTGAGCAGAAAAACTAACTGTCAGATTAATGGAGTTCTAATATGTAATGCAAATATTACGCTAATGAAATAGAAATACAGACCTGCCCTTAATTACTCAACCCGTCTCTCCTTGGGACATGCAAGTGTTTGTTTTATTGCTCAGCTTTAATCTATCCTCACTATTCTTGATCAGGTTTGCAAATGGGTTCAAAAGACCTTTAGGCCTGACAATATTTTAATCAACTCCAAAATCTTTCCTGTTTCAGCAATATGATATAAAATCACAGCACTCTGTATTCCCAGTCCACCTTCATGTCTGCTTTTTCTTAATTATCTAAACAGAAACAAACTATTTGCAACAATGCAATCTCTAAACTAGACCCTATCTCCAAAGAGAATCTTAATCCTGATGCCCTTACAAAGGAAAATGGGGCTAACATAATGACAATAATGCTGCTGATGAGGATGGTGATGATGATGACAATGACAATTATAACTACAGTAATAATAACTTCCAACATTTATGGTGTGTTTAATTCAATCTTCTACTTCGGAATACTATTTTCACTCCCTATTTTTATTTTTAGTGGAAAACCTCTCTCTTCTGAATTTTAGAGACATATCCAACTGCCTACTCAACATCTTTAACTTGGATATCTGTGAGGTATCTCAAACATCAAATAATTGGCTTCCTGTAAGATACTGGCCCTCCCATGGTCACTGCATTTTCATAAATGACACCTTCATTCTAAAAACAAAAAACAAAACTTGAAGTCATTTTTTTTTTTCATATCTCATCCCATTTGTCAGCAAATCCTGCCAGTCTTGTCAGTCTGATGTTAGCAACCATGTGTTTCCCCATTGTGTAACTCACAATGTTGAGTTTTACAGAAGGAATTTTTACTTATATCTTTTGTGCCATTGGGATATCAAAATAATTTTTAAATTATGAGCTGCATGGAATCTACCAAGGAACAAAGGTGTCTTCAATAGTCACAATTCAGAAAATAGAAAATGTAATATAGAATGTGCAGGTACCATTAGCAATTAGTAATAGAAAAAAAGAGATTCAGTTTAAGTAATTTAGTCTTCAATAATTTCCTGTAGGCCCAGACTATTTTGAGTGTGTGCACACATGTCTTGATAGTAGAAAAGAAAAGTACAGAAGTGTTTGGGAACTCAACAACAGTTTCCAATGACAAGCACTTATTAAATACTTAATGCTTGTCTGGTACTATGCATTAAGGAAATGGAAATACAAAGATGAGTGAAACAAAGCTTATATCAAGGAACTCTGACTCTGGTAAGAGAGTCAAGGCAGTAAATAGTTTAAATAATCATTAACTCAACATCACAAACTTACTGTAACTGTAAACAGAGTACTATTCACTGGTGGAAGCAGCTCCAACGGATGTGGAAGTGAGTCAGACTTATATGGTAAATTTTCAAACCCAACCACCATAAATAATAACAAACATCACACAGAGCTTGTGATTTATCATATCACGTAACTGTTCATATTTCTTGGAAACCAAGGAAAGAGCTCTGAAAAGTCTAAGGAGTTATCTTTTTAAATCTCCACATACCTGATGTAGCAATGTTGCACTACAAAATGTCACCTCATGGTGAAAGGGTTTCCAGAACTAATGTTAGATAAAAGTGTCTATTAGGTTTATTTCCCAAGAGTGTCTCGTTTTGGGTGATCCATTCTTTAAAGACATGAACATTGCATTGGGTTTTTCCAGAAAATAAAGTAAGCTACAGAGTAATATGGTGCTCCGAACACTAAACTCCTCATGAGTTCAATTCAAGAATGACATAGGAAAGATGGAGCACTAGGACACAAGCCAAGCTTTGGAAACCTTTATCATACATTCAGTTATGTTTTAAAATACATTTATCACTGACAAGAAAATGTTTCTCCTAAAATACAATCATCATGGAAACTAAAAGTCATAAGACAAGCCACTCTTTAGATTAAATAACAATTTTTATTCATCAAATATGTATTGTGTACCTGCTGTGTTGCAAACACTCTGAAGGGATACAGAGATTAAAATAATGGCCCCAGTGATCCAAAACTTGATAGATTAGTGACAAACATACTCTTAAATAAAACAAATTAACACATAACATACTTGGATGGGTGTAGGTACACAGTGTAATAGATGGTCTATCTCAAAGCTTCAGTGAAGCTGAGTTTGAAAAATAGAAAACAGTTAAGCTTGTAAAGAAGTAATAGAGTAGCTGATCTAGAAAAAGAGAACAGTATTTTTAAAGGCAGAGAACTGGAAAATTCGCGGAGAGAGCAAATTCCCTGTTTTCTAACATCTGGCCTTCCTTTTTAATTGTTGCCTAGTTATGACATTCAGCAGAAGTAATAGCCATTGGGCAGTCAGAATGATTTGTTATGGTAAACAGAATGGGAGGAACTCTTACTCCCTGTCTATGTATATGAGGCTATAGTTTTAGTACTAAATTCTATTTTTCTATCTTAGATAATAGGCAATATTTCTTAAAAAATATGATTTTCATTAATTTTGTGGATTTTTGAAACTAAAGGATGTAAAAGAACACTGACTCAAATAAAATGTTTTAGTAATTCATAATTATTTTTTCATATCACAAGTATGATTGGAGGGCTTGCAGAAATCAACCCCTGTGCCAGACTCTATAGACACAAGGGTAAATACACATTCTTAACCAATACTTAAAAATCTAATGGGTTTTTAGATACATTTAAACAGATAAACCTTTTATGGATTTCCAGTCTTTAATCTGTTTATTTGCAATCTTTTATCTTTCAGATAAAAGTGTGACCAATGGAAGAAGAGAAGTAAATTGGTAAGAGAAGCACGAACAAAGCTGATCTGACAAGAATATACAAATATGGGAGAAACAGTGAAATCTGACCTAGCTTTTGAACAATGATAAAAAGAAAGTGGGGAAAGTTGTTCTAGGCTAGCAAATAGCATAAACCAAGACAGAAGATGTAAAATGTCAGGGATTTTCAGGGAAATTCCATATAAAAGCTGATTTGCTGGAATACCAGAAAAACTCACATGACCTAAGATGTAGACAATAACTCAAAATTTATTTATACTTTCAATGTTTTGTGTTCTTTTTGTCTTCACTGACAATGAATTATCCACCAAAAAGCTTGGTAAGATTGTAGGCTGCTTTATACGGCTCTGAGTTTTTAAACATACAATAAAAAGCAATGCTTTTGGATATAGTTGAACAGCTGCTGTAAGGAGTAAGATTAGCAAACGAGTTCAAATGTGCTGCTGAGGGTTAGTTAATGCATTATATCAGTGTTAATCAAGGTATTATTAAAAGGCTGACTTTTAATAATAATGTTGCCTCTTGTATTCCTAGAACTTACACACACACACTTCATTAATCTTTGCCCTCCCTGTGGGATAAGCCACTGCACCTGTTCATCTGTATGAGCATGGGTATTCCCTGCAATATCGCTGGCATGCAGCTCAAGACAAGCATGGATGATATGCAGCAGATCAAAGAGGAAACATCCTGGCATTTGATAGGGATTTTACTTTCTCTTCATTTTGGTGATAGATCCTGGCCTTTTAAAAATTCCTTATTGGAATATAATCCTAAGACATACTCATGAAATTCCTTTTACCATCATCAATATCAAACATCCATTTTGTGTCCCAGGCATATTTGCCAACATTTAGAATTTAAAACATGTGATAGTTGTACAAGTTTGGGGAGGATGTCTCTATTTTACACCATGGAAAATACGGCTGATCAGAGAACACATGAAACAGAGAAGTAAAATATTGGCAATGTAGACAAACAACAGCATCATGTGCAGAGGATTATTTGTAAACGTGGGAAATAGAATCTATCTAGAGATTCTTCGAGGTAAGACTTTAGAGCTTTGAAGGATAAAATAAATAAAAAGTAATAATAGTTATCTTTATGGAAGACATACTCCATCAGACACTATTGGTATATTATTGGTATATTATATAACTTAAGATATATTATTTCATGTAATTGCTATCGGTATTTAAAGTCAAAATTTTCCTTTATAGTTGTAAAGCCTAAACTCCAATGATTAATTGTTTTTCCCACTATCTCACAGCTAGCAAGCAGCAGAACTAGATTCAAATGTTAAGGAAATCTACATCTACAGATTGTGCTCTTAGTGACTATGTTGAATTACTTGTTTATTTGATAACAACTGGCTACTAGAAGAATTCCAACCATAACTTTCATTCAAAATAATTGACTGGGCTTTCAGGGATTGTAAACATAGATTACATGCATCATGATATTTTGCTTCTGTGATGATTGGCTTATTAACATGTAGTTGCTAGTAGCATGAATTTCAAGGCAGATTGTGAGGCTAAGGAGTAATATCTTGTCATTCAGGAAGGGTTTACAGGGAAAATACTTGAGTTCCCCAAGCTCCAGTTTGGTCCTCAATTTTGTCATGTCTATTCAAAAGTGATCAATCTTTTGATTCAGAGGGATTCATTCTGAAGAGATAACTGTACCCATTTAATAATGCTATGTTAAATGCAATTGTAAATCTTATGAGGATGGCCCAGGTTAGCTAAGCAGCATGTTCTTGTCCTATAGCAACAGTAATAAAAGAAACTAAATTATCATCTGAAAGCTGCTTAATATTCATGGAATATTAGTATTAGCAAAAGGAGTTGAATCAACGTGTCCATCTTTTGGAATATACCTTCCAAGTAGAAAGAGCAAATGATCAGGGCACAAGGCCTCTCCCAGAACAAAGGGAAACGCACTGACAAAAAATCTTGCTTTTAGCCTCCTATTCATTCTGGGCTTTAAACAGGTCACTTAATTCGTTTGAAAAGTTGCAACTTTCAGAAACATTCAAATTCTAATTGTACATTTTTGAAGTTATGTTCTTGTCATTATGATTGTACCCAAATGGTTGCACATTTTTAATGTGTCATTAAGTGAATTGCTTCCATGGATATCAAACTCCATTTGTTTCTGGATACTTTTTAAGAATGGCTTCCTGGAGGTGATCTAGCATAGTTTACCACTCATGTACTTTCAATATGTTAAGAAAAATGACCACTGTATGCCACCATAATATGAGGTGGGCATGAGTGGTAAGTACTTCAATATGCATCTCTCCAACTACACCTTAAACTACATAGGAGTTCTATTTGAAAAGTAGCATTTCACTGATGACTAGCACAGTGACTGATGCATAGCAGGTGCTCCCAAACATTTGTTGAGCAAACAAACGTAAGTCATGGTAATTTTCTGTCTCACTGTGATTTTTTTTAATTTACTTTTTCAAAATTAAACTATTGTAATTATTTGCCTTATTATAAAATGACTTCATACTCATTGCAAAAACTTCCACCAATGCAGAAATATATACTGTAAAGAATAAAAGTCTGACAAAATCCCTGCTCCTCTCCTAAGAAATGACTACTTCCATTTAAAGGACTATTCTTCCAACCTTTATTTTCCCTGTGGTGTGTGTGTGTGTAGTTTTTACATGAGTGAAACCATATTATCTGGGCACTCTTTTTCTATATAATATGATGTGAAGAAATTTCAAGGCCAATACATAGAAATCATCTTATCCTTTTGATGCTCATTTAGACTGTCGTTGTATAGATGTGTTACGATTTGTTTTACTACTTAATTGATGTACGTTTAGCTTAATTTCAATTGTAAAGAACACCTCTTGCAGACCCATTTATGTGTACTTTTTCAGTATTTATGTATATTTCTACTAATGGCATAGCTGAATCAAAGAAATGCCTAACTGTTGGCATAATTTTTTCAAATTTCTTTCATAAAGATTTTACAATTTAAACATCCACTAATAGTTAAGGAGTATCCTCATACTGAAGTTTAATACTTCCACACAGTGAAAAGTTTCATTAACCTGTGAAATTAGCCTTAATGTTCCCCTAAACTTAATACTCTGATTAGTGAGATAACTCACATAAAGGAAGCATAATAATTGAATATGAGAAGGTAATAGCAATGCCCTTTTTATTTATAGGTGGATTTTTTAAGGCATAAGTGTTTAGAGTCGCTGAGGTAGTTAATTAACAAAAATCATTGATAATGATTTGTAAACATTGTTTGGAAAACAATATTTTTGAAAACCAATACTTAAGATTAGAGTGTATTAGGCCATGGAATTATAGATGTTATAAAATAAGCTCTTTATAAGTTAAGGGTGATCTAAAATTGTGAAGATGAAGGGGAATAATCAACCGTAACCATTAGAACAATTAAAACTTTCCATCTTGATGATTTTAGGCCCAAGTTTCTATGAATATTTATCCAACTGTACCCCATTCTACTTGTTTCCTCTCATTATGAATTTGTTAACAATCAAAACAATAACAAAGTTTCAGAAATATTTTCTGTGCACCAAACATACATGTATCCTTTTATCCTTCTGTTTAGGAGCCTTCTGTAGACTTCCATGGATACAGAGTTTGGCAATAATATAGATGATAAAAACATGCTGGGAGAAAGACAATCAAGCATTACTTCAAGAAAAAAAAAAAAAAAAAAAAAGCTGGGCCCAGTTCATGCGTGTAATACCAGCACTTTGGGAGGATTGCTTGAGCTATATAGTCCCAGTAGTCCCAGCTACTTGGCCAGACAGGAAGTTGGGGGGAGTTAAGGTGGGAGGAGAGCTTGAGCTGAGCCCAGGGGATGGAGGGTGCAGACCATGATTGCACCACTGCACTCCAACCTGGGTGACAGAGAGAGATCCTCTTTCAAAAAAAGAAAAAAGAAAAGAAAAAAATGCATTTAATCTAGAATTTGGTAAAGATGATGAAGTGGTACTTTTTGGGAAGCCCAAGAGTAAAGATGGTAGGGTTCACAAGAAGCATCAGGTAATAAAAGTTTACAGAATCCACACCAGGTTCCTTTGCCATTTAAATAATTTATCTGATTGTGACTAACTTGGGATATAGAAAGATATAATGACCTCCAATGTGAAATATTACAAGGGAAGCAATTCACATGGTCTACATTAAAATTCCAGTACCAAGATTAATAGCACTGTATTTCCTTACTCAGAGGAAGCTCTTCCTCATTTCAAACTAAGTTTCTTGTACCTCAAACCTATTTTTACTTGATCAGTCCTGAATGGAAAGAAAGCACAGCTGGTCACATCTCTATTCAATAGCCATGACAACCCCTCAGATTTTGTAAGCCTCTGGCTGTTTCTACATGACATCAAAAACAGGATACAAAAAGGAATATTCTTGAGGAAAATGGTGATTTCATCAGGCCAGAGTTCCTCAATAGCAGTTCAATGGAAATTTTGGACCACACAATTATTTGTTAGGAGGGGCTATCCTATGCATTATAAGGCATTTAGCAGTAAGTATTCTTGTATATGATGCCGGTACTACCTCTCCCTTTTCTACAATAAAAAATGTCTGCAGACATTATCAAATGCCCCCTGAGAGCAAAAATTGACCACACTCCAGTGAGAACCATGTATTATTGTTTGAGGGACAACTACTCAGTCACAACTGGCAAGGGGCAGGTTTACATGCCAGACAAGGTCTTGATGTCCTTCAGTCGATCAGTTGGATACACCTAATATGGAATCCCAGCTATTAAGAGATAGAAAACACTATTGTAGTTATCATCAGGCTGTTTCCAAGGTTCAAAGATAAAGTTGTTTGTTTTGAGAATTTCTAAATTGAGATGCTATAACAGTAAGCACCTTCCAACATGTGTTAACTGTTAACAGTTAACATATAGACTGACTCATTTGCCTGCTTTGTAACAGAATTTCTGAAAAATAATCCCAAGAGTTTTAAGCTATTAACTCCTAGTTAACATTTAGAGAGGCACATGTGACCCCAGAGACATGTGAACACACACTTAAATCCTATCAGAGATGAAATATTTAAAAATTAATCAATCATCCTCTTTGAAGAATTTTTTATTAGCACTAAAATAAAAAAGCCCTATGCTGACATATTAGTAAAAGGAGGAAGGGAGGCTCACATTTGTTGGGCCACTATTGTTTCACATGCTTTACATATATTAACGTATTTAATCTTCATATCAATGGTATTAAGTCACTATTATTCCAATTTCATTAAAAGATGAAGAAGTTGAGACTTAATAGGTTTAAATGAATTGTCCAAGATGAGACTATAGGAAGTGACTGACATATGCATTCATCTTAGTTCTAACTTCAAAGCCAACATTCTCTCTCCAATATTATGGAAAAATATTTTCTTCAAAAAGTCAAAAAAAAAAAACATGCCAAAAATCTTTCTTGAAGACTCTCATTTGTGAAGAAAAATATTACATGAGATAAAATCACTTTGCTTATAAATAATAGTTCTTAAAATATAAAAAGAACATTTACAGGTCTGAATATGATAATGAACACACATTTTAAGAATTGAAATTTAGAACCATTTAAAATAGAAAATGAATTCTTAGCCAAAATATGCACTCCTGGAAAATAAAAAAAGGAACATAACCAAAAGGCATTGAAACTAAATCACTTCCTGAGCCATAATGAGCTTAGGTTTTTAATCAGACTAATGAGAAAAGATCTGTAATTCAGCATGGCTCATGAGTCATACCATAAAGTTTCTCCCTACAGTTTCATGGCAGGCCTTGATGTATCATTCATTAGGTACTGGAAAAGTAACATTTTCAAGAACACAATGAACTGCAGACAGACAGGAAAAACAATGAGGAAGCAGCCCTGGTCCTCCCTTCCAAACTGCCCTTTACTTCTGTCAGTGTGCTCTCATTCCCTCATCTCCAAGCTGTGATTACTAGCTCTGCTCTGTATTAATTCGGTGAATCAGCGATGGCCTTAGAAATCTTGTTCCTCAAGACCCATATAAGTGTAGGATGGTAAGGAAACTCTAGTGGGGAAAACATGCAATCAATTAACTCTCAATTACGTGCCCTCTCCCAACAACCACCTGCAGGAAATCAAGACATAGATTTTTAAAAACTCACTGATATTTCTCTTTAAAAGGTCTGTGCAATATGACCTCAAATGTTCTAAGTATGCATCATCTGTGAGTGGGGAAAGCATGGAGCTAGTGGTCTGGATGTGAACATTTACCATACATGAGCAATTCCTGTAATTTAAAGACTAAGATAATGCAACTAGGAACTGAAGTCAAAAGGGATCTAGGAAACCCAGAAGACCTCCTAGAGGGAGAACCAGTAGGTTAGGAGAATCTTTAAAACTGAAAGATAGGTACAACAGAGAAGTATGATATAAGCATAAGAAGTATGATATAAAGCAAAAGACAGAGTTTGGCATGAAAAGATATGAAGTACTATTGGGGTCTGCTACATTTTAGCTGAATGACCTTACAGGCAAGTCAAAATTTCCCCAAACCTCAATTTCTCCATCTGTAAACAGGGATAATGAGAATCCTATTTCACAGGGTTCTTTTAATGAAATGTAATAATGCATCTGAAATAAAATGAAAATTCTTTTTTTTTATATTTATAGGTGTTATTTTGTCATTAAGCTTTATTGAGCATACTTTTATTATAAGAGGTATGGCCATCCTCTCACTATTTAGCAGATACTTGGCTTTCCTATCAAACTTTCATGTATTCTCTAAGGCCAGAAGAAGAAAGTTTATTTCTGATAAACTTGTCTGATTCCTGGAGCAGTCCAACCACAATCTTCTTTTCTTTTTTTTTCCCCTCTCTCCTCTTCTGCTTTTGCTCCCCCTCTGCATTAGTTTGTTCTCACATTGCTATGAAGAAATACCCGAGATTGGGAATTTATAAAGGAAATAGGTGTAATTGACTCACAGTTCCATCTTGCTGGGGAGGCCTCAGGAAACTTGCAAGCTTGGTAGAAGGCAAAGGAGAAGCAGGCATCTTCCTCACTGGGTGGCAGAACAGAGTGAGAGTGCAAGAGGGAAATGCCAAACACTTATAAAACCATCGAATCACCTGAGAACTCACGTGAATATCACGAACATAGCATGGGGGAAAAACCACCCTCAGGATCCAATTACTTCCACCTGGTCCCACCCTTGACACCTGGGGATTTATGAGGCTACCAATTGCAGGTGAGATGTGGGTGGAGACACAGAGCCAAACCATACCATTCTCCTTCTCCTCTTTCTCTTCCGTGTCCTAACTCCCCTCCTCCTCCTCTTTTCTCCTTTTCCTTCTCTCTTCTTTTTTCCTCATTTGCAAATTCTTTATTTTCTTGGCTGATACTCCAACGTTCTTTCAGATTCCTGCCTTCCTCCCTTGGAAACCTCTTCCAGGGCTGTAGGCTTAGCTGTAATTACAGTCATGGCCATAAGGGAGCAGCAGAATGCAAAGGAGCATCGCTGGATCCTGGAGGAAGCTCAATAGGAGAGCCCAGCTAAAGCCTGGGCCACCAGCTCCTCTGAGAAGTCTCTGACTCCCAACCTATCTGACATCTCAGAAGACACTGTGGGACAGTGGAAAACGAACAGTTATTAAAGTCAGAAAGACTTGGAATTTGAATTATTTTTCAACTGTGTAATCTTTGGAGATACTTAATCTCTCTGCCTTGGATTTCATTATTTAAAAGATTAGGATCATGATATCATCCAAATAATTTTGTAAAATATTTTTCTGTGCAAAACAACAAACATGGTGGCTGAGTCATAAAAGATATTTAATCTTTCCTTTTCTAATTTTTCACTATCACACTTGTGTTGAATTTGGCAATCTTCACTTCAGGCCAGCCTAACTCAATTTACCAATCTACAGACACACCTACACACTCAGGTAGCTTACCAGCTGCCAATCAGCCCAATATACCTCCATTTCCAACTTCACTTCTATAGACTTTGAGTCTTCTCTACAATTAACTCTGACCTACCAAATGACAAGGAGTCAGCTTTCTAACAATCTTGGATCAGATATACAGTAAATAGCAAGAAGACCAGTGTGATAGGGTGGCTCTTATATAGCCCTCGGTGACCCCACCTGTTGTTACTCAGGACGTAGGGTAATGCCTTCCCCTAGAGTAACTATCTTGTAACCAATAAAATACAGCAACATTGAGAGGATGTCACTTTTCTACTTAAGTCAAAAAAGATGCTGACTGCCTTGTTTGTGGATTCTCTCTCTCCTCCTGTCTCATTAGCCTTAATGAAACAAGAGGCATCTTGGAGAGGCCTATGTGGCAAGAAACTGAGGGTAGCTTCTTGCCAATAGCCAGCAAGGAATGGAAGCTCTCAGTGCAACAGTGCTTATGGAACTGAATCCTCTTAATGACCACATCGGTGAGCTTGGAAGTGGATTTTTCTCCATCTGAGTCTTCAGAATACACTTTTGTATAGTCTGATGTGTTTACAGCCTTGTGAGAGACAACGCAGAAGACTCAGCTAAGCTATGCCTGGATTTCTACTTTGCAGAAATGGCAGATAAAAAAATGTGTATTCTTTGAAGTTGCAAAATTTTAAAGTAGCTTGTTGCACAGCAATAGATAACTAATAAAATGAGTAAAATAAGTTGAGATGAGATCAAAGTATATATGGGAGTCACATTATGTAGGACCTTATATGTCATAGCAAAGAAATTGAATTTTTTTCCAAGCGCAATGGGAAAACAGCGGGGATTATTCAGCATAAGACAAATATGCTCTAAATTACATTTTAGAAAGATTTCACTGGTTGCTCTGAGATGATTAAACTGTGTGGGACTTGTTTCAGTGGTATCTTGCATGTCTTCTTACCAAAAAGAAAATTGTTTATTCTGTCTTTAGAGGAAATGGAGGCACTCTTTATCTTCTCTTTAATCATGCCCAGAAATAGAAAAACTTTTGTTACCTTTGGAATAATCTATGGCAGGATTAAAAAATCCAGTTTGGGAAATTTTCTTTAATTAAACTACTTTTTTGTAGGATAATGTAGTTTCACATACAATTGTAAGAAATAATATACAGTGACCTCATATACTCTTCATCTAATTTCTCCCAATGGTAACATCTTGAATAACAGCAATATGATATCACAACCAGAAAACTGGTATTTTTACAATCCACTGATCTTATTCAGACTTTATTAGACTTATATACATTCAAGTGTGTAGTTAGTTCTATGAAATTTTATGACGTGTATATTTATGTAACCATCACTATGGTCAAGATAAAGAATAGTCTCTTCTCAATAAAGATCCTCTCTGCTATGCTTTTGTAGCTATACTCACTACTTATCTTTTCCCTCCCCCATCCATAATCCCTGGAACCCAGTAATCTATTCTATTTTATAATTTTTCATTTCATGTATGTTATATAAATAGATAGCAAGTGACCATGTTTAGCTTCTTAAACATTTTTATTTTTTTTTACTCAGCAGAATTCCCTTGAAATCCATTAAAGTTACTGTGATCTTAACAGTCTGTTCTTTTTATGGCTAAATGGTTAAGTAGAATTCCATGGTATGGATGTACCATGGTATGTTTAACCATTCACACATTGAAGGGTATCTAGACTGTTTTCACTTGTGGGCTATTACGAATAAAGCCATTATGAACATTCCTGTATTTTTCGCAAGGGCTAAATTTTTATTTCTCTGTTGTAAATGCAACAAAGAGCAATTTCTGAGCTCTATGTAAATTGCATGTTTAGTTTTATAAGAAATTGCCAAATGATTTTCCAGAGTAGATGTTCAATTTTACATTCCCCCAGCAAAGTATAATCCAGTTTTTATTTATCCTCACCAGCATTTGCTTAGTTTACTATTTTTTTCCATTTGGATATGTTTATAGTGATATCTAATTGTGGTTTTCATTTATATTTTTCTAATGGCTAGTGATATTGAACACCTTTTCAAGTGTTTATTTGCCATCTGCATATTCTTATCAGTGAAATGTCTGCCATGTATTCCAACCATTATCTAACTGAATTGTTTTATATATATTGTTCTGTATATCTTCCTAGACATGATTACTTTGTCAGATACGTGGTTTGCAAATATTTTAGTTTAGTCTATAGCTTTTATGCTCCCAGCAGATTATTCCATAGAGCAAAAGTTTATAATTTCAATGAGGTCCAGTTAACATGTTCTTTCTTTATCAGATATGCTTTTCTCTCTTCTAAAAACTCCTTTCCAGCTCTAGATACCAAATATTTTCTTGTGTCTTTTCTTCCTATCAGTTTTTTAGTTTCATATTTTACATGTAAGTCCATGATCCATTTTGAGTTAATTTTTATGTAAGATATAAGGTTTAGAATGAGATTCATTTCTTTTTGCCTATGGATGTTCAATTGCTCCAGTCAGCATCATGTGTTGAAAAGTTTGTTCCGCTAAAGCAGTTCAATTCTTTAAAAAAAAAAAAAAAAATCATTTGGTAGATATCCACATTAAGAAAAAATAAAGTTAGACTCCTACTTCACACGATATGAAAAAATTAATTCAAAAGGGATGAGAGACCTAAATGTAAAAGTCGAAAATATAACAATAAAATTTTTGAAGAAAACACATGGTAAATGCTAATCTTTACGATTTTTGATTAGTCAGCGTTTTCTTAGATGTGACACAAGAAGCACAATTACAAAAAAATGATAAATTTAATCAACCTTAAAATGTTGTGCTTCAAAGGACATTATCAAGAAGTATAAGGACAATGCAGAGAATGTGAGAATATTTTTGCAAATCATTTGGTAAGAGATTTATATCTTCAAAATATAAAGAACAACTCAACAACAACAACAAAAAACCCACTTTTAAAAATAGGCAAAGGATTTGAAAATGTATCTCTTTAAAGAAAATATACAATGGCTAATAGACACGAAAGATGTTCTAACTCATGAATCACTGGAAAAAATGCAAATCAACACTACAATGTGATAGTACTTCACAAACACTAAATGGATAAAATAAAAACAGATAATAATAAGTACTGACAAGGATATGAATAAATTAAAACTTTCATTCATTGCTAGTGGGATTATAAAATGGTGCAACCACTTTGGAAAACAGCTTGGCAATTCCTCAAAAATGTTAAACATAGTGTGATACCATATGGCCTAGCAATTTTATTTATAAGTATATACTCAAGAAAAAGAAAACACATAAAAAGGTTTACATAAAAATTTGTACAGAAATGTTAAAGATAGACACAAAAAATTATATGATCCAGCATGAAAAAAAGAACACCAAAAATGGAAGCAATCCATAGTAATGAATGGATAAAAAAAAATACATAGTCGTATAATTTTAGCAATAAAATGAAGTACTGACACACGCTACAACAAGGACAAACCTTGAAAATACTGTCCTAAGTGAAAGAACTCAGCCACAAAATACTATGTATTGGTTGATTTCATTTATATGAAATGTCCAGAATGAGCAAATCCTTAGAGACATAAAGTAGGTTAGAGTTGCTAGGGGTTGTGGGGAGGAAAAGATGAGGAATGACAACTAATGGATAAGGAGTTTTCCTTGAGGATTATGAAAATATTCGAAAAAGGGATAGTACTGGTGGTCATGTCATCATATGAATATTCTACAAAACATAATTTTTCACTATTTAAAAGAGTTTTATGGTATATTATATATTTCAATAATGCTCTTATTTTTAAGAAAATAATAAAAACTAAAGAATCAGCTGGACATATTGTATAAATCTGTTTTTGACTTCTCTATTCTAGTTCCAGTGATTTATATGTCTGCTCTTCTGCCAGTGTTTTTCTCTCTTGACTACTATAGCTATAAGCGTTAACATCAGGTAGAATGATTACTCCCACTTTACTTTTATTTCAAAATTGTTTTAGTATTTCAGATCCTGTGGCTTTCTATATAAATTTTAGAATAATCTTGTCTACATCTACAAAAAAACTTCCTATTATTTTAGTAATAATTAAATTAAACCTATAGCTATATCAGGGAGCACTGATTTATTTACTATGTTGAATCTTTCCATATATGAACATCGTATATCTCTCAATTTGTTTAGGTCACTTTAGATTTCTTTCATCAGCATTTTACGGTGAACAGCAAGATTATATACAAGTTTTGTTAGGTTTTTCTTCAATTTCAAACTATATTGTTTTATATTTTGGTTTTCATATGTTTGTTGTTAGCAGATAGAAGTGCAATTGATTTTTCTGTATTGATCTTGTATTCTGAGACATAGCTGAATATCCTTATTAGTTCTAGGAGTTTTATTATATTGGGGTGATTTTCTACATAAACAATCATGTTATCTGCAAATAAAGTCAGTTTTATTTCTTCTTTTTCAATATTTACAGTTTTATTTATTTTTCTTGCGTTGTTGTACTGATTAGAAACTGCAGTGGGGTATGCTTAATATAGGTGATAATAGCAGACATCCTTACTTTGTTTCATGATCTTAGGAAACAAGCACTCAGTTTTTATTCATTAAGTAAAGATTTTTAAAAACTAATTAAGAGTTTCCCACACTGGGATGCTAAGTTTGAATGAAAGGAAGTAAGGGCAGAGGGTTCAGACGTATGTGGTACCAACACAGATCTTATTGAGCTTGTATAAGAGGACTCAGATGAGTTCTTGGCAAGCTGGAGCATGAGAATTAGACACCAGTAGCTGGGCACTGAGTAGAAAATCTGGATGAGAAACATGTTCTTTATAATACTTTTATAAGCGACATTAGTGAATGATCACTACCATTTTCTGATAAAATACCTTATTACTTGTGCAACTTATTGATTTTCTTAGTGGTTATGATTAGGATTAAGGGTGAGCAGACCTAGGTTTCAATGTAGTATCTGAGATCTTTGGCACATAATCTCTCACCAGTTGTTTCACCTTCAAAATGAAGACTGTATTAGGTCTTACTTTAATCTGGTTGTTTTGGCATATTAAACAAAATATATTGAAATATTTCTATCAAATTTATTTATAATTTAGTATTAAGAGTGCTAGCAAGGTGGGGGGGGGAGTTTGCTTGTTCTATATTATTTATTATCCCCAGATATGTCAGCTAGGAAACACATTATTAAAATGCAAAACATGGAAAAGTACTACCCTAACTCTATTGGTAAGATATGCTTAACTGAGAATTACAATACACCTTACTAAAAGACATAAATATTTGAGTAGCTGTGCCTTGTATCATTTTCTGGAATAGAACATTTGGTGAAACTCAAATCCTTTACAATTTTTAGCTGCATTGCTGACTTTTCGGGTTTTCACTCTATATAGTACAATGGAAAATATTAATCAACTTGAGAGTGCTTTACAACATTATTCTAAAGTCCTTTCTAATGAACCTTGCTACCTAAGTGACCCACAGCAGCAGCATCACCGGGCCTTTATTAGATATGCAGAATATCTAGACCTAGATCTAATAAATTAAAAATTGGCCTTTAAACTAGATCCCTGTGAATTGTTGGCACATTAAAGTTTACAAAACATTGGACTATAACACTAGATTCATTGAATGATTAGGTTTTGTACAGCAATGGCAATAACAGTAAAGATTTGATGATCAATCAAAAGTTTGGAAAACAATGGTTTCAATAAATCTAAACAAGTTTCTTAACTTTCAGCCTTCTTCGAGTCTTTGGCTTTCCAATATTATCATCAGTCTACACAAATGGTTACACTATCTTATATCTTTATGCATTTGGCTCTGAATTCCCCCCCTTTTTTTTTAGCAGAATAACTAATATGCTACGGCATAACTTTTGGCAATTCTCATTTAAGCACATTTTCCAGTGAGACAGAACCATAATTATAAGTGGAAGTTAAAGATTTTTGATATCTATGTCTAACTTCTGAGGTCACAACATCCAAATTTTATCACCAGCAATGGGGAGATGATTTATTTAAAGTCACGATTTCAGGCTATATATGCACTCTATAACTGTGCACTTGGCCCCTTTGAAGCCCATAAGTTGTAATTTTGCAAGCTGGCAAGGTCACCAGAGTCCCTAAAGGCTATTGCCTGCTGGACAGAGGATTATGGCAGAAATCATGACTTCTATTAGAAGTCAGGATTTGGAGAAAGTGTTGCTTAGAGAAAGAGTCTCTCTAAATTGGATAACTAATGAGCATCAACTGAGAGCAACTAAATGAGAAAACTGTCAGAGAAATAATCAAAAGCTTATTGAACAAGACGTCAAGAGATGGTGTATTTATTAGTTCCATTCCTGTTACTATGTGATCATAGATCAGCCACTTAATTTTCAGGATCCTCAGTTTCCCCCTATGTAAGAAGAAATAGTTAGCATTTAGTAGTCATTATGAGCATGATTTAGGAATTAGAAGGATTAGAACTGAATCCTGGCTGTGCTACTTATTTATTCTGTGATGCTGGAAAAGTTACTTGATCTCCTTAAGCTAATGTTCTCATAGGGTCCTTGTTAGGATTAAATAAGATAATGCATATAAAATACTCAGTGCACTGAAAAACAGGTAGTTATTAAAAAACTGGTAGTTATTATCATTTGGAGACTGAATTCACAGTGATTAAAAGTGCATGCTCTGGGATCAGACTGTCTTGGTTTTAATCCCATATCTATCATTTCTTAGTCACTGAATGTTGGACAAATAAATACTCTGAACCTCAATTCTTTAAACTGTAAAATAGAGATAAAATAGTTTCTATGTATTAATGTTTCTGTAAAGATTAAAATACTGCATACAAGTAAATATTTAGCTTTAGACAAGACACTTATTAAGCACTAATAAAAGGTCAGAAATAATCATTATTAAATGCATTCAAATAAAACTAGGCAATTCTCACAGACTGGTAGGATTAGGCCTACAATCTAGTTACTGGGTGGTGACATCTTAGAGGTAAATCTTAATACACCATTACCAACTAGTACAAGAAGCAACAGACATCGAAACACACAGATGACCAAATTAAAAGTCAACAGCTCTCAACAGCCTACCGTGTGTGAGGTAGTGGCAGTTACTGCATGGACTATCATGGAAAAGTATGGGACTGTCATCTGGGTTAGCCCTTGAACTTTATCTTTCTGTACCACTGCATTTATCATTTATATCCCAATTTTTCAGTTTATCACACTAAGGTTTTCCCATCCTGATTGAGAAGTTTGTGTCTGTGTTGATGTGGTAGTCTTTGCAGGCTTATGATTAGTTTCAACAATGTTCACAGATGACAACACTACATAAGCTATACGGAATTTCCCAAAGTGGAATGCTATGTCCTTTTCAGGGAAGATTTTTCTCCTAAAGTAAAGGTAATCCTTTTGATTGTTCATTGCACTACATAATCCTTTTTTCAAACTGGCTCATTCTTATTATTATTTTAATAGGACTTTAAGATATAGAGATCAGTCCTTGTTAGAAAACATATCTCAAATTATACTTCGTTCTTTGTAACCTTTATCTAGGGTGGCTAGATAAAATACAGATGCCCAGTAAAATTTGAAATTCCAATAAACAGCAATTTTTTGCTATGTCACACATATTGCAAAAGATATAAACTAAAAATATACGGTTTTATCTGAACTTAAAATTTAACAGTGTCTTGTATTTTTCTTTGCTAAATCTGGCAACCCTAAGATCCAGCAGACTTGGAAGTTTTTATTTAATATTTTTCTCTTGCACTATCTCTAGGATCTAAAAGGCAGATGGTATATCCATCTTATGCATCATTTTTTCCCTAGTTTCTATCATAGTACCTGATATGGTTTGGCTGTGTCCACACCCAATTCTCATCTTGAATTGTAGTTCCCATAATCCCCACGTGTGTGGGAGGGACCAGGTGAAGATAACTGAATCATGGGGGCAGTTTCCCCCATCCTGTTCTCATGACGGTGAGTTAGTTCTCACGAGATTTGATGGTTTTATAAAGGGCTTCCCCCTTCGCTGGGTACTGATTCTTCTCCTTGCTGCAGTCATGTGAAAAAGGGTATATTCCCCTTCTGGCATGATTGTAAGCTTCCTAAGGCCTCCCCAGCCTTGTGAAAATGTGAGTCAATTAAACTTCTTTCCTTTATTAATTACCCAGTCTCAGGTATGTGTTTATTAGCAGCATCAGAATGGACTAATACAGTACCTGATATACTATTGACCCTTAATATGTTCTTATGGATTAAAATGGAATAG
The DNA here is from genome assembly GCF_002776525.5 of Piliocolobus tephrosceles. NCBI lineage: Eukaryota > Metazoa > Chordata > Mammalia > Primates > Cercopithecidae > Piliocolobus > Piliocolobus tephrosceles. Next base: position 35,217,475 of record NC_045446.1, read on the forward strand.
GTGGAAGTTTTCTTTCTAATGATCCAATTGTATATGTTAGTTTTTACTTTACTATTTTTAATTTTTATTGACAAAAAAGTGTATATTCATTGTGTGCAACGCAATGTTTTGAAGTATGCATACATGTGGAATGACTAAATTGAGCTAAATAACATGCATAACCTCACATACTTATCATTTTTTGTGTGATGAGAACACTTAAAATCCACTCTATTAGTGATTTTCAAGAATACAACACATTGTCATTAACTGTAGTCACCATGTTGTATTCTTGAATGGAATCTCTTGAACTTATTCCTTTCATCTAAATAAAATTTTGTATCCTTTGACCAATATCTTCCCCACCACCTCCCCAAACTAGCCTTTGGTAACCACCATTCTATTCTCTACTTCTATGAATTTGACTTTTTTTTTAAATTACAAATGTAGGTGAAATAAAGCAGTATTTGTCTTTTTGTGCCTGGCCTATTTTGCTTAAAATAATGTCCTTCTGGTTCATTCATGTTGTCTCAAGTGACAGACAGAATGGCAGGATTTCCTTCTTTTGTAAGGCTGAGTAGTATTCCATTGTATATATATTACGTTTTATTTATCTCTTCATTCAGTGATAGACACAGGTTGATTCCATATCTTGACTATTGTGAATAATACTGCAAGGAACATGGGAATACAGACATGTCTTCAACATACTCATTACATTTTTGTACATATATCAGAAAGTAGGATTGGTAGACCATGTTTTATTTCTATTTTTAATTTCTGATAAATGTCTATACTGTTTTCTGTAATGACTATGCTAATTTCCACTTCCACCAACAGTGTGCAAGAGTTACCTTTTCTTCACATCCTTGCCAACATTTGTCATTGTTGTCTTTTTGATCATAGCCATTCTAACAGGAGTGAGGTGATAACTCATTGTAGTTTTAATTTGCATTTGCCTCTTTATTAGTAATGTTGAGCATTTATTTGTATACTTGTAGCTATTTGTCTGTCTTCTTTTGAGAAATTTCTACTCAGATCATTTACCCATATTTAAAACCAGGTTACCTGTTTTGTTGCTATTGAGTTACTTGGTTTCCTTGTATATTTTGGATATCAACCCCTTATCAGATGTCTGGTATGCAAATATTTTCTTCCATTTCAGAGGTTGTCTCTGCACTGTGTTGATTGTTTCTTTTGCCATGAAAAAGTTTTTTTAGCTTGATGTAATCTCATTGTTTATATTCACTTTTGTTGACTGTTGTTTTGGAATCATATCTAAAAAACCATCTTCTAAACCAATGTCAAGAAGCATTTCCCCTATGTTTTTTCCAATATTTTAACAGCTTCCTATACTACGACTTTGTTTTCAATCTATTTTGAGTTGACTTTTGTGTACAGTGTGACGTAAGGGTCTAATTTCATTATTCAGCATGTGGATATCTAGTTTTCTCAATACAGTTTGTTAAAGAGATTGTCCTTTCCCCATTGTATGTTCTTGGCACCTTTGTTGAAAATCAATTGACGTTCAATGCATGGATTTATTTCTGGACTATCTATTATGTTCTATTGGTTTAGATGTTTGTTTTTAAACCAGTGCCATGGCATTTTGACTACTAAACTTTGTAGTATATTTTGAAATTGGGTAGTATTGGACTTTCAGCTTTGTTCTTTTTGCTCAAGATTGCTTTTGATATTGTGAGCCTTTCGTGGTTCCACATGAATGTCGGATTCTTTTTTTCACTCTTTCTGTGAAAAATGTCAATAGAATTTTTATAGGTATTGCACTGAATTTGTAGATTGCTCTAAGTAGCATGGACATATTAGCAATTCTTCCAATTCATGGACACAGAGTATCTTCCATGTATTTATTTCTTCTTCAGTTCTTTCATCAATGTTTAATGGAAGTTTCTGGCTTAGTCAAAATGTGTATGTCACTTGGCCAATGATTTTTCAGAAAATAAAATATTTTCTTAGTTAGAAATTTGGACCCCATCAGATGGTCATGTGGCTTTAGGAAGAAACCTAGGAAAAGTGACAGACTATGAGTGTTTAGACAGATGTATTAGGAAAAATCTCTGGTAATAAGGTAGCATGTGTTAAAGCCACAGAGCCTTAAAAAAATGAAATAACTAATAACCCTCATCTTTGATATACGTTTTCAGCATTCTTTCAGGTACTATTGACTTGCCAGCATTTATTCTTTTTGTTGTTGTTGTTGTTTGCATATTATCAAAATGTATTGCTGGTCTAAAAGAACTCTGGGCCGGGAGTGGCAGTCTCAATTCATGTGCAAATTTTCTAACTTTTCCGAATGCTTTTCATAGTTTGTTTACAGTGCGTCTTTTTTTTTTTTTTTTTTTTTTTTTTGTTTTTTTCTTTTGAGATAGGGGATCTCACTCTGTTGCCCAGGCTGAAGTGCAGAGGTACATTTACAGCTCACCACAATCTTGTACTCCTGAAATCAAGCAACCCTCCCCCCTCAGCCTACTAAAGCACTGGGATTACAGGTGTGAGCCAACGTGCCCAGCCTACAGTATGTCTTTGACAATGTTGGCCTTTTAAATCCAGGAACAACAAAGAAAGAAAAAATTTCAAAGTAAAATGTTAAAGTAGCCTTGTGTTAAATTGGGTGATGACATGACTTGGGGTAGATCACTAACAGGAGAAGGAGACATGGGGTTTCAGTTGTAAGAAGACAAAATGAATGCATGAGTGTGAGTACTCTCAGATTGAACACACCATGTCTATCTGAGAAAAGGGATGGAAAACAAGGTAAAAAGACCTACAGAAGGATACCACAATAAGTCATTCGTAGTAATCATGGCAAAGTGTCTAACCAAGAGGTGGTAAGCTATTTTTGTTAGATTAGAATCCAATTCTTCTTTTAATTATTTAAGAAATATACCTATTTTACTTAAGGAAACTACCCCACATCCGTTGTATATCATCTTAGTATACCTGTCATTGAAGGTGTCTCTATCTTTCTTGTCCAAAATTTGAACACATGAACAAGTTAAGCCAATTAGATATTTTCTGCCTGAATTTGAATCTTGAGCAATGTGACACAAAAACTGAAAACATTTTAACACTGCCATATATTACTCTAATGAGACTACAAATTTCAAATACCCAGACCCAAAAGAATTTTCAGTGCCTTGGCTTCCCATATCCTTCCAGTACATTCATATTTGTCTTAGTTAGCAAGACTAGGTTCCTGTTGCTTGAACCTAACAGCCCTAACATATACAAAAATTATTGGTCTAGAAGGGATAAAATATGAATGCAGACTGGATGGGAATTATCTCCAGCATAGCTCAATGATATTAGTGCTGTGTAGTATTAGCACACTTGAAATCCCAGGTGAACCTCCAGTAAGAAGTAACCCAATGCTGGGAAGCAACCCCAGTAGCAATAGCATCTGGGAAGCCATTATCTCTTATTTTCAAGTTCCAATGTCTGAAAAGATCAATAGAGGAGGAAAAGTAGTAGGTGTCACATAGTACCTGAGAGGATATGTGAACTGTTTATGTATACAACTAGGAATACTTTGGTGGAGAAAGAGCTGGATGTCCCATGATAAGAGTATAATATTTATTGTTATAGTATCTGAGCTCCAAACTCACCTTCTTTATTGGGTTCTTGATGAAGCATATATGTTTCACTAGCTTGTTACCTACTAGGTTCTGTCTATAAGAGGTGCTAGAGGGGTTGGGCACAGTAGCTCATGCCTGTAATCCCAGTACTTTGTGAGGCCAAGGCAGGTGTGTCACCTAAGGTCAGGAGTTCGAGACCAGCCTGTCCAACATGGTAAAACCCCGTCTCTGCTAAAAATACAAAAAAAAATTGGCCAGGTGTGGTCGGGCATGCCTGTAATCCCAGCTACTTAGGAGGCTAAGGCAGGAGAATCGCTAGAACCCAGGGGGCGGAGGTTGCAGTGAGTCAAGGTCGCGCCATTGCACTCCAGCCTGGGCAACAAGAGCAAAACTTCGTCTCAAACAAACAAACAAAACAAAACAAAACAAAACAAAACAAAAAGAAGGAAGTGCTAAAGGGATACTACATAGTTGAAGGAGAGAAGAGGGGCTTGTTGCTTCCTCTTTTGCTTTCTATCCCTGTCAACAGGTTCCTAGTAATTGTTCTTTCATACTATTGGGGCTTTTTCCTCTTTGTGTCCAGTTTTTCTTATATTCCCAGAACAAGTTTCATATGGCCCTTCCCAAGAGGCAGTGCCAGCTGACCAGTGCCTGTTCTTTATTCTGATCTCCAGCTCTGCCTAATCCCTCTTCTGAGTTCCTGAGGCACCAACTCAAATTGAGCCATGATCAGCAGTCTTTTCTCCTGTCTCCCGAGATGCCTGAATTAGACAGCACCAACTCCTCTAAGGTCAAAATCCAAGTTCTGAAAAGCATCTCCTTTAAGCTGTAAGGTTCTAATTCTCATAGTCTCTTCTATTTATTTGTTCATTCTTCCCTAAGTATACATCCCTAACTGCTTCTGGCAGTTAGTGTCTCTGTGTTACTTCAGAACCCTCGCTTACATTTCCAGTTCTTTCATGTCCTTTTAGCCAATTCTTTGCATGGAATTCTTGCTCTGAAAATAACACATGTGTACCTGTTTTCTTTACTAAAACCTGAATGACACAGTATTTACTAAAAACAAACAAACAAACAAAAAAACAGTGGCAGCAAACAGAGCCTCACAGAAGATCCTGAGGCTGTCGTCTTGACCTTGAAAACAATGCTAAGCTTCTTGATAAGCCAGGCACACATTGTTCTTGTTTCTTTACCATGAAACTAATTACTCCAAAATTTAATTGTACAAAACAATAACAAAATTTGTTTTATGTATGATTTTGTGGGTCAGGAATTTGGGAAACAGTCTTCCAGTTGATTCTTGCAGAGTGTCTCTTGCAGTCAGATGTCAACTGGGGCTGTAGTCATCTGAAGACTCAACTAGGCTGGAGGTCCTAAACATAGGTGTATGGTTTTTCCAAAAAGAAAAGTGATAAATAATTTAGGGTTTATAAACCAAGTAGTTCGTCACAACTACCTTACTTTGCTATCGTAGTGCAAAAGCAGTCACAGACAATATTTCAATGAGTAGATGTGACGTTGTTAAAATAAAATAATTTCAAAAACAGGCAGAGGGTCGATTTGGTCTGTGGGCCATCGTTTGCTAATCACAATCTTCAACAGGTCTCCCTAATGACTGGCAGTTACTGCTGTCTATGACCTGAGGGTTAATCTGGGAGTGTTGATGGGAACACCTGAGACCTCCCTCATGGTGGTCTCAGAGTAAACATATCATATAAAATAAAAGTAAAATAAAGTATTTTCTTTGTATCTTAATTGATCTAAAAAATTACTGTGTAAATAATTGCACTAATGATGTTTTGGGTCACTATAGCATATGTCCAAGTGATATTAATGATAGAAATGCTCTAAAAAGAAATTGTGAACACTATATTATAAAATACTTGTGCTACATGTGCTGTAGTATAGTGTTATTTGAAAGTGGAGATGCATTAGGTAAAAAACTATATTATAAGCTCTAAACCCACTAGTAAAATTTTCTAAAAAGAAGCATAATTGATGTGCTGGGAGAAGGTACAATGGAACTGTATGAAATGCTCAACTGAAAAAGAGAAGGCAGTAAAGGAGGAGAAAAAATAAAGAGCAAATGCTAAAAATAGAAAACATTTACTGATTTGGTAGATAATCCAACTATACCAATAATCACTTTAAATGGGCATAGTACAAAATACACATATTAAAATACAGAGATTGTCAGATTGGATTTAAAAAAATAAACAAAAAATGATACTTAATTCTATGTTGCTTACTGGAAACAACTTTAAATATAAAAATATCAGGTAAAATATAAAGAGATAGTAAATGATATACCATGTCAACATAAATCAAAAGAAAGCTAGAGCAACTATATTAACTTCATACAAAGTAGAATTTAGAACAAGGAAAATTATCAGGTTTACAAAGGACTACTACATTATAATAAAAGTGAAAATTGTCCAAGACATAGCAATCTTTAATGTATATGTCCTTAACAGCAGTGTGTCATAGTATGTGAGCCAAAATGTGATATAAGGGAAAGGATAAATAGATAAATCGACTCCTATAGTTGGTATCTTCAGACCTCCTCTTTTAGTAAATGATATAGCAAGGAGGCAGAAAATCAGGACATAGTTGACTTAAAGAGCACCACCAATCCACTTGGCCTAAATCACATTTACAGAATACTCCCTCCAACAACAGCAAAATGCACAATTTTTTCAAACTCAAATGAAACATTCACAAATATAGATATCACTTTGGACTATGAAATATACTTAAGCAAAGTTTGAAATGATAGAAATCAGGCAAGGCATATTCTCACACCACAGTGCAATTAAACTAGAAATGAACAACAGAAAGATAGCAAGAAAAACTCCAAATATTTTAAAGTTAAGAAAAACACTTCTAAATAAAATAGAAGTTTCTTTGAGAAAAATAAATTATAAAATATTTTCAATTTAAACAAAAATGAAAATACAGCTTATCAAAACCTGTGGATGTTTAGAAAGCAATGCTTAGAGAGAAATTTATAACACTAAATGCATATGTTAGAAAAAAAACTATGCAAGCTTTGTTTGACATTCGAAAACGAATTAATGTAATCCACCATATCAATAGGTTAAAGAAAATAATTATAATTGAGAATTATTTTATAAACTCCAACACTTATTTATGATAAAAATTCACAGCAGAAATGCTAGAAATAGAGAAATCTCCTCAACCTGATAAAGAATATCTACCCAAAACCTCTACAGCTAACATCATATTTATTGGTGAAGACTAGATGTTTCATGATGTTTAAACAGATGAAGCACTGGGGATTTTTTGTACGGTGTTGAACCTATTTTGCATAATGCTGTAATGATGGATTCATGACATTATGCATTTGTCAAAACCCATATTACTTTAGAGCACAAAGATGGAAGCTTAACGTATGCAAATATTAAAAAAAAACTGTTTAAGAGGTTATGGGATATCTTGATGGAATGCAGAGAAAGACAAAACAATCTAACCATATAAAAAATGTGACACCATCAGTGACACCATCTCACTGAAGGGGGCAAGGGAAAGGCACCGATCTAAGTAATAGTAAGAGAAATCTTTAAAACTGAAGTCAAAAGGAATTGTATGTAAGAATAGTACTTTAGTTGATAAAGCATTATCCCACTGGGGTATAGTTTCATGATTCTGATACTGTAAATGTATACAAGAATTGAACAATTTTGTGAATACATGGCAAATGTGGGAGCCAGGTTTTCACTGTTAGAGTAGTTAGAGATAACCAAGGGGAAGAATCTAGAATGATCCATGAGTAAATGGATTAGAGTTGAAGACAAGTTTGAATTCATGTTCGAGATCATATACATATATATACACATATATATACACACACACACACAGAGATGGTTACATAATATTAATAGATGTGCATATATACATTTGTTAATATATGCACATATATTTCCTTGCTTTGTCAAGTGAGGGATCTAAAAGCAATGATAACCCAGTTGCAACAAGCACACCTGACACTCAGGTCTTGGTTTCTAATTCCATGTTCCCACAAAAGGATTGAGAAGTTCATATAGAAATGGCTGATCTAAGACTGGGGTAGGAAATATGCAACATGACCAGGAACATCTGGCAGTGACAAAAAGTAGAGAGTGCTAAACACATATACACATGCATATGTGTATACAAAACTGATGGAGGCAGGCGAAAGGACACAGGTGTCACCAGAAGAGCTTCCAGTGACCAAAGATGGAACATATCGGTCAAAGGATTAGATAAAGTAATACTGGGTTTTTGATGCAAAGTATAAAATAAATATATACTGATACTGATATCCAATAATACCAACAATTGAAAAAAATAAATACATTTGGGAGAATAGATGAATCTCCCATGCATAAGAATTCTAAATATTTAGATAGTTTGTCCTCAAATAGGTAGAATGTCACTCTCCGTTTTTTAGGTGTAGACTGTACATAGTGATTTTCATCCAAAAAAGTACACTGAAGCAAGAGGAAAAGTCTTTATAGTGGATAGATCTGGCAAACGTTAGCTCAGCCAGCTGATCGATGTTAATATCAACAATAAGTCATGTTGATTATATGTGCCTTAAATATGACGTGATGAAAAAGGTAATATACATCTGTGGTCTTCTTCCCCAAAACAGAAAAATCCCAACTGGAGGCCATTCTAGAAAATGCATGAGCTGCCTTAATGTCAAGGTCATCAAAAAAAGATAAGTCTGAGAAACTGTCAGAGACAAGAGAAGCTGAAAGAGAGATGGTTAAATATAATGTGGGATCCAAGATGAGATCTTGGGACAGAAAAAGGACATTAGATAAAAACTAAGAAACTCTTAAAAAGCATAAATTTAAGTTTAATTAACAATGTATTAATATTGGTTTGCTCATTAAAATAAATGTCTCATACAAAGGTAAGATATTAAAAATAGAAAAAATGGGCCTTTGGTATATTGCAATTCTCTGTATTATATTTGTATTTTTTTTCTGTGAATCTAAAACTGTCAAAAAAATAGTTTATTTTAAAATTTAAAGGCAACGTGAATACATGATAGAATGCTGTAATAGACCTTTATGAATTGGACGGTTCATCAAATCAGATGAACTTTAAGTTTCTTTGCATGATTTTCAGTTCACTCATATTCTGTAGAGTTTGTTTTGATATTCATATATAGAAAAATATGGAAGAAATACGTACACATACTAATCTGACATTTAAAATAAATAATTAACAAAAATCATTAATTTTCCTAAAGAGACAAGCCTTTCCAGGGAGAGATTGGACTTATAAACTAGATCACCTGCAGCCAATGCATGGTTGCCACATAAACAGGAAAGGAGGAAATTAGTTAACATTTTAATGAGTTTTTAAAGGTCAAGTGTGAGCTAGAGTCAGTCCAGAAGAGCTGGAAAACCGTGACACAGGGAAGCTTGCACTCACACAACACTTGTTTTCCTTGAGCATCCACCAGAAGCTCACAAGATAAATTGGGCATAGGATAGGAGACCTCAAAACAACAAAAAAGTACCTTTTGTTAACGCCTACCTGAAGATGATATGATTAGCAACTACTAAGGAAAAGGTACCCACTTCACCTACTTCTTGGATACTTTCTTTCTGTTAAAAAATAATAATAATAAGCTTTAGATTGCTAGGGAAGAGGCAGCAACCTCAATCATGCCCTGTGCATGTCAAAGGTTCATTGCACATGAGAGAAAGTAGGGAAAAAAAATCTAATTGAGGAGGAGGCTACGGCAGGAAATCTTTAACTGTTCAATATTTTAAATGTGTAGAAAGCAAAGGTCTGCTACTGTTGACATTGGGGCAGGAAATACCCACTAGAGACCAACCACAGATACGAGGCAGACTTGGATGCTATGCTGAAGAGAGGTAGGAATACTAAAAAGTTCTACCACAAGAGGTCCAGGGACACAGGAACAGACTAGAGAGGTTGGACTATACTAATAGAATTCTCAGCTCCCACCTTGAAACTAGGTTAGCTACAATTGTCTACTGCTGGGTTATAGTCAAGAGTATAGAAAAAGATCTCTTCTGTAGCAGGGATGTGCAGAGATGGCTGATGGACAAAGATGGAGCACAATCATTAAAAACAACCCCTTTGGCACTCCAGGACTCATCTTAAGCACAAAACAACATCGGTTCACCTCTAGAAGACAAAATACAGTGGAATAATGTTACCAACAAAATCTGAACCAAACATCTCCTGAATAGATTGACTCAACACACTTACCATAACAACTTGATAATAGGAGAAATATATCCACTTCCAGCTTTAAATACTGTTTATTCCAGTCTTCACTGAGACACACAGAAAAGCAAAAAGTCAATTAATTCCCAAGAGAGCCAGGTAGAGGCAGGTTGGCTTTTTCTCACCTAACCTTGAAGTCATGCAGAATAATTTTGCATTTTATTGATTACACATAAGTCACTTGGCCCAGCTAAGATTTAAGAGATTGGGATGGGGACTCCATCTCTCTTTAGGAAGAAAGTCAAATAACTGTGGACGTTTTAAAACCACTACACTTGTAATCCATCACATATTGTAGCATCCTAATTGATAAAATTATTTGTGTTTTGTGCGTTTGGAAATTCCAACAAAAGTAAGTGTCTATATATCAAGTCTTGCTGTGTTTAACTAATAGGGCAATAGTAGTTACCACAAAGACTGTGGTGGGGTAGATGCATCTTAGTAGAGAATACTGAAGAGCTTGCAGAAGAAAAACTGATGAGCTTCCTTCTTTAGACTCAGCTCAATCAAGATCACAGAATCAGAGAGTTTTTATGGTGGTCCTAAAAGACTCCCTTTTTTATTTCAAGCTTGGAACTGACCTCATTGAAAATCACACACAGTTTGATTTTATATATTGTAAAATAAAAAAGAAAGTTTTACTTTGCAGCCTCACAAGTTGCTCACGTACAAAATAGAGCTTTGTTTAGGAAGGAGTGCGACCCTGAGATTTGGAAAAAGAATATCTGGTTGGACTGACATGCAGCTGAAAATCGTGTACCCCTGAGTTACTTAAAGCTTTCCTTGTCTGTGGAAGAGGCCTGCTATTCTATGTCTGAAGAAGCCAATTTTTCCTTCTTTGAAGACCCTGTTATAACCTTGGCTGGGGCAGTTGTCTTGCAAGGGGTGCTCTTTCTTGTCATGACCTACTATAACCATCTTTCATTGTCGCTGAACACACCAGGGTCAGATCCCAGTATGCTTCAGTGGGATCAGTAGGACAATGTCTGACATAAGAGGAAACATTCTCCAAAAAGTCTGCAAAATTTTCTAATCCATATAAGCAGAAACTAGAGAATATGTACCAATAAATGCTAAGGGTAAGAGACAAAGGGAGAAGAAATATAATACACAGGGCTAAATGTATTAATATGGATGTACATATTAGAGTTTGCAGAATTAACGTGTGAATTCTCTTAGCTAAAAGTGTCTTTGTCATTTGACTGAGTTCGTTGATTGAAATTTGGATTCAGCAATGCCCTATATTGAATGAGGCTGATATATCAAAATGTCCCTGGAATAATGTAGAGAAAAGATTTTGAAGACTTAGAGGAATAGTGTGGTAGATTTAACACATTCACCTTGCACATCCATTCCCAAAGAGGTTTCTTGGACATGACCTTCACAAAAGCATTGAGAAAAATGAAAATGGCAGTCCTACCAGTATACTTAAAGTTCTCTGATGAATGGACACTCACAATAAGGGCAATTCAGACCCACAGTACCATAAGATGTCAGAAACGTAGAGTTGATTTTATCATGCTTATTAACCCTGATGCTAGTTTTCTATAATATCATCTGAAGGCAACTCTAACACTTTAAAAAGTAAGCCCCAATTTTACTTTAAGTGTGAGACTGTTTCATCTAAATTTGATAAGCAATAATAAGGGTTTATCTCCTTAACATTTTATTCTCAAGCCCCTTTCCTCAATAAATAATAAATATATCTATTGTAGAACATTGAGTGCCCTTGTTAGGATTACTGAGAAGTGAAAATATGCTGGCAGCAGTTCTAATGGTGCAGGCAAGTCTTGCTGCAACAGAAGACAATTTATCAAAATAAAAAAGTAAATCTCCCAAGTAGATAGTATTTGAGGTAGAATCAAACAGTTGCTTAAGAGAGCATTAGAATAGTTAGGCAACGATAAAACTGATTTTGGTGGTGATAGAGATGTTTGGTCAAACTGGAGTTCAAGTATCATGAGTTTCTTCTGGTGAATGCTCTTTCCAGTGACTATCTCCCAGGGATTTTAAAGGACTTTGGCAAAATAGAGGCAGCATGAGAAGTGGAAAGAAAATGGAGCTTGGAGAGACCCAGAAACAGATTGTTAATGGCTGTATGAGCTTAGACATATATCTTAATTTCCATGAACCTCAATTCCATCATCCGCCAAATGGAATTAACAAAAAAGCATCTTATACAATCATAGTAAAAATGACAAGATAATATATTTAAATATAAAGGTATATATTGTTATTATTAATAATGGGCTAGTCTGGATGCGATGGCTCATGTCTTTAATCCCAACATTTTGGGAGGTCAAGGCAGGCAGATAACCTGAGGTCAGGAGTTCAAGACCAGCCTGGCTAATATGGTGAAACCCTGTCTCTATTAAAAATATAAAAATTACCCAGGCGTGGTGCCAGGTGCCTGTAATCCCAGTTACTTGGGAGGCTGAGGCAGGAGAATTGCTTGAACCCGGGAGGCAGGGGTTGCAGTCATCACACCATTGCACTCCAGCCTGGGCAACAAGAGTGAAACTCCATCTTGAATAATCAGGAACAACCAAATCCTGTACTTCTAATTCATTTACTATTCTGTGGTATGTACTAAAATAAACACAAGCAGGAAGATTTATATTGGTTAAGCTTTAATTGAAGGATATAATCTTGGTCTACTATAATGCTGGTAGGCTATGAAAAAAAGATTATACCTTAAAAATTACTTGTTTACCCTGTAAAAATATTTATATGATTTTACTTCAAACCATTTTTTTCCTCTACCTGAAAATATCTCTGAAATTTCGTTGTTGAACTTCCTTTGGAAAAATGGTGTTGTAAATTATTTATTCCATATATTCCAGAATGTTACTAAAAGTAGTGTGGATGACTTGCCCTCATTCTCTCTCTCTCTCTTTTTTTTTTTTTTTTCCAAAATGGAGTCTCTCTCTGTTGCCCACGCTGGTGTGCAATGGCATGATCTCAGCTCACTGCAACCTCCACCTCCTGGGTTCAAGCAATTCTCCTGCCTCAGTCTCCTGAGTAGCTGGAATTACAGGCGCATGCCACCACACATGGCTAATTTTTGTATTTTTAATAGAGATAGGGTTTCACCACATTGGTCAGGCTGGTCTCAAACTCCTGACCTCAGGAGATCCACCCACCATGGCCTCCCAAAATGCTGGGATTATAGATGTGAACCCCCATACCTAACTGACTTGCCCTCATTCTTTTTTTTTTTTTTATTATTATACTTTAAGTTCTAGGGTACATGTGCATAACGTGCAGGTTTGTTACATATGTATACTTGTGCCATGTTGGTGTGCTGCACCCATCAACTCGTCAGCACCCATCAATTCATCATTTATATCAGGTATAACTCCCCAATGCAATCCCTCCCCCCTCCCCCCTCCCCATGATAGGCCCCATTGTGTGATGTTCCCCTTCCCGAGTCCAAGTGAACTCATTGTTCAGTTCCCACCTATGAGTGAGAACATGTGGTGTTTGGTTTTCTCTTCTTGTGATAGTTTGCTAAGAATGATGGTTTCCAGCTGCATCCATGTCCCTACAAAGGATGCAAACTCATCCTTTTTTATGGCTGCATAGTATTCCATGGTGTATATGTGCCACATTTTCTTAATGCAGTCTGTCACTGATGGACATTTGGGTTGATTCCAAGTCTTTGCTATTGTGAATAGTGCCGCAATAAACATATGTGTGCATGTGTCTTTGTAGTAGAATAATTTATGATCCTTTGGGTATATACCCAGTAGTGGGATGGCTGGGTCATATGGTACATCTAGTTCTAGATCCTTGAGGAATTGCCATACTGTTTTCCATAATGGTTGAACTAGTTTACAATCCCACCAACAGTGTAAAAGTGTTCCTATTTCTCCACATCCTCTCCAACACCTATTGTTTCCTGATTTTTTAATGATTGCCATTCTAACTGGTGTGAGATGGTATCTCATTGTGGTTTTGATTTGCATTTCTCTGATGGCCAGTGATGATGAGCATTTTTTCGTGTGTCTGTTGGCTGTATGAATGTCTTCTTTTGAGAAATGTCTGTTCATATCCTTTCCCCACTTTTTGATGGGGTTGTTTGTTTTTTTCTTGTATATTTGTTTGAGTTCTTTGTAGATTCTGGATATTAGCCCTTTGTCAGATGAGTAGATTGCAAAAATTTTCTCCCATTCTGTAGGTTGCCTGTTCACTCTGATGGTAGTTTCTTTTGCTGTGCAGAAGCTCTTTAGTTTAATTAGATCCCATTTGTCAATTTTGGCTTTTGATGTCGTTGCTTTTGGTGTTTTAGACATGAAGTCCTTGCCCATGCCTATGTCCTGAATGGTACTACCTAGATTTTCTTCTAGGGTTTTTATGGTATTAGGTCTAACATTTAAGTCTCTGATCCATCTTGAATTAATCTTCGTATAAGGAGTAAGGAAAGGATCCAGTTTCAGCTTTCTACTTATGGCTAGCCAATTTTCCAAGCACCATTTATTAAATAGGGAATCCTTTCCCCATTTCTTGTTTCTATCAGGTTTGTCAAAGATCAGATGGTTGTAGATGTGTGGTATTATTTTTGAGGACTCTGTTCTGTTCCATTGGTCTATATCTCTGTTTTGGTACCAGTACCATGCTGTTTTGGTTACTGTAGCCTTGTAGTATAGTTTGAAGTCAGGTAGCGTGACACCTCCAGCTTTGTCCTTTTGACTTAGGATTGTCTTGGCAATGCAGGCTCTTTTTTGGTTCCATATGAACTTTAAAGCAGTTTTTTCCAATTCTGTGAAGAAACTCATTGGTAGCTTGATGGGGATGGCATTGAATCTATAAATAACCTTGGGCAGTATGGCCATTTTCACGATATTGATTCTTCCTATCCATGAGCATGGTATGTTCTTCCATTTGTTTGTGTCCTCTTTGATTTCACTGAGCAGTGGTTTGTACTTCTCCTTGAAGAGGTCCTTTACATCCCTTGTAAGTTGGATTCCTAGGTATTTTATTCTCTTTGAAGCAATTGTGAATGGAAGTTCATTCCTGATTTGGCTCTCTGCTTGTCTGTTACTGGTGTATAAGAATGCTTGTGATTTTTGCACATTAATTTTGTATCCTGAGACTTTGCTGAAGTTGCTTATCAGCTTAAGAAGGTTTTGGGCTGAGACGATGGGGTTTTCTAAATATACAATCATGTCATCTGCAAACAGGGACAATTTGACTTCTTCTTTTCCTAACTGAATACCCTTGATTTCTTTCTCTTGCCTGATTGCCCTAGCCAGAACTTCCAACACTATGTTGAATAGGAGTGGTGAGAGAGGGCATCCCTGTCTTGTGCCAGTTTTCAAAGGGAATTTTTCCAGTTTTTGCCCATTCAGTATGATATTAGCTGTGGGTGTGCCATAAATAGCTCTTATTATTTTGAGGTACGTTCCATCAATACCGAATTTATTGAGCGTTTTTAGCATGAAGGGCTGTTGAATTTTGTCAAAAGCCTTTTCTGCATCTATTGAGATAATCAATAGATTATCTTTGGTTCTGTTGATATGCTGGATTACGTTGATTGATTTGCGAATGTTGAACCAGCCTTGCATCCCAGGGATGAAGCCCACTTGATCATGGTGGATAAGCTTTTTGATGTGCTGCTGAATCCGGTTTGCCAGTATTTTATTGAGGATTTTTGCATCGATGTTCATCAGGGAGATTGGTCTAAAATTCTCTTTTTTTGTTGTGTCTCTGCCAGGCTTTGGTATCAGGATGATGTTGGCCTCATAAAATGAGTTAGGGAGGATTCCCTCTTTTTCTATTCATTGGAATAGTTTCAGAAGGAATGGTACCAGCTCCTCCTTGTACCTCTGGTAGAATTCAGCTGTGAATCCATCTGGTCCTGGGCTTTTTTTGGTAGGTAGGCTATTAATTGTTGCCTCAATTTCAGAGCCTGCTATTGGTCTATTCAGGGGACATGAACCCTTGATCTTCCTGGTTTAGTCTTGGGAGAGTGTAAGTGTCCAGGAAATTATCCATTTCTTCTAGATTTTCTAGTTGATTTGCGTAGAGGTGTTTATAGTATTCTCTGATGGTAGTTTGTATTTCTGTGGGGTTGGTGGTGATATCCCCTTTATCATTTTTTATTGCATCTATTTAATTCCTCTCTGTTTTCTTTTTTATTAGTCTTGCTAGCGGTCTGTCAATTTTGTCGATCTTTTCAAAAAACCAACTCCTGGATTCATTGATTTTTTGGAGGGTTTTTTGTGTCTCTATCTCCTTCAGTTCTGCTCTGATCTTAGTTTTTTCTTGCCTTCTGCTAGCTTTTGAATGTGTTTGCTCTTGCCTCTCTAGTTCTTTTAATTGTGATGTTAAAGTGTCAATTTTAGATCTTTCCTGCTTTCTCTTGTGGGCATTTAGTGCTATAAATTTCCCTCTACACACTGCTTTAAATGTGTCCCAGAGATTCTGGTATGTTGTATCTTTGTTCTCATTGGTTTCAAAGAACATCTTTATTTCTGCTTTCATTTCGTTATGTACCCAGTAGTCATTCAGGAGCAGGTTGTTCAGTTTCCATGTAGTTGAGCGGTTTTGATTGAGTTTCTTAGTCCTGAGTTCTAGTTTGATTGCACTGTGGTCTGAGAGACAGTTTGTTATAATTTCTGTTCTTTTACATTTCCTGAGGAGTCCTTTACTTCCAATTATGTGGTCAATTTTGGAATAAGTGTGATGTGGTGCTGAGAAGAATGTATATTCTGTTGACTTGGGGTGGAGAGTTTTATAGATGTCTATTAGGTCCGCTTGGTGCAGAGATGAGTTCAATTCCTGGATATCCTTGTTAACTTTCTGTCTCGTTGATCTGTCTAATGTTGACAGTGGAGTGTTGAAGTCTCCCATTATTATTGTATGGGAGTCTAAGTCTCTTTGTAAGTCTCTAAGGACTTGCTTTATGAATCTGGGTGCTCCTGTATTGGGTGCATATATATTTAGGACAGTTAGCTCTTCCTGTTGAATTGATCCCTTTACCGACTTGCCCTCATTCTTAAGGTGATCTACTGAGTCTTCCTCACATAGTGTTCAGCTTTGTTTAACATGACAACATCAGGTGGGAGCATGGAGGACGACTTTTAAAGTCAGACTCAAATTTTAATGTAGACATAACTATGTCTATGCTATGTGACTTTGGACAAATTGCTTAAGAAGTTGTAGCACTTCTCAAACACCACTAATATCTATATTGCAAACTGACATAGGCTAAAGTGACCATTGACATGTTTCAGGTTGTTCCTTTTTGGTAATATGAGGATGCTCTGATGATTAGAGGTGCAGAATGCTCTTGTTCCCTGAGCTTTCTCACTACTATATGTTTTCTTACAATGTGAGCTAATCTAGAATGAAATTGCTGCAGGCATAACCATTTGTTAACAAACAGGTCCAAAGACAGTTGTACAAGCAAGCTGTTCTACAACCTCAGTATTTTTTGAATTTTTGTCCTAAGCCCTCCAACAGCCACCTTGAGTGAAAAGTTTACTACAAAGTAAACGTAGAAATGACCCTATGGCAGAATCAGACATGCTTTTATTTAAATTAGATCTGACAGGATAATTTTGCGTTAGTGAGGAGAAAGAGTAGGAACCTAGAACAGCATGGACTTTTAGACCAAATGTACAATTCCAAGTTTTGGCTGTGGAACTTACGAGGTTTTCACAGGTTTCCAAGGTCAGACATGCCTGTACAGTATTAGTAGCCATCTCATATTTTGAATACTACTTATTTTGACATAGAAAATATATTTCCAACATCCTTTAGTCTAATTAGCCAATATGCTAGTACAGTTTTAGAAAGTTTTTGAAATACTTGCTATAAAGTTTAGGGACATGAACCCTTGATTTGGGTTTTTTGTGTGTGCTAACCAACAACCTATGAGGGCAGATAAATGGTTACAGTGATTCAAATTTTAACTAGCTGCCTTTAGATTGTAGATTAAAATTAAATTACGCACACATGTGCCTATGTCACTCTGTCTACTATTGTTTTTCAAATTACAGATTTCAGTGACCCATTAATGTGTCAAGAAAACAACTTCATGTACCAAGAACAGAATTTTTACAAAATGATGTATAAAATAAAGAATACTGGGATATAAAAAACAAGGATAAATATTTCTTTTAAAATGTTCATATTAGTTACAATACCCACATGTGTATATCTGCATGTCTGTGCATGCTGAACTTCAACAAAGTCCTTCAATCTATAAATTGAGATTTTAAAAAGTTTGAAAACCATTTTTACAGAAGTTTTTAAAGATAAACTATAGACGACATAGTAATCACACTCATTTACTCTCTCATCTAAATCTCTTTTCCAGCTCAGAAAGTATTTATCACTTCTCAAAAGAATAAAAAGAGACTCATGAAGTATTCTCACAAAAATTGCTCCTCTTTATAACAGGACTTCTTCTTTGAACATTAAAAATAAAACCATTAAAACATTAGAAGTGAAGTACACAGCAAAAGTGCAGGGTTTGGATCTTTGGTTTTGCTCTGAACCATTCTTCTTAGGATGATAAATTTTCATGTCTATTGGGCAACAAAAAGTCATGAGCTTAAAGGAAGTTCATGGAAAAACCAAGCAAATACAGTTTAGCATTCGCATTATCATCTCAGTTAGTTAGCACATAATACCAGCTTTGTAGGTAACAAGTCCAGAAGTATCTGACAGGTATGCATGTGAGGCTGAATTAAAGGAACAATCAGAAAGGGAGATGTTTGAAATACATTAAAAACTTAAATGTGGTAATATTAATTCGGTGGGGTAAGGAGGGATCGACGTAACTTTAGGTCTTCTGGCTTGAACGATTTCTGGCTTGAAGGACCTCTTATGAAGGAAATGTCATTAACTGAGAAGGAAATTCGTTTGTGTGTGTGATCGTGCATGTGGCATATGTGTGTGCATGTGTGTGTGTCTAGGGAGTGTGGAAGTTGAAATTATGTTTACTTAAGGTGTCTATAAGACAAATTGTTGGAGATACCAAGCAAACAGTTGCCTGAATGAGTTTACAGCTGAAGAGAAAAGGCTGTAATAAAAGTATATACTTAAGTACCATTAGCATAGCTAATGAAAATTGAAGCTATGGCAGTAAAAAAGATTTCTCAAAGAGTTACATTGAGTTAGAGAATTTGAGGACTAACACTGGAACTTGAGACCATATTAACATTTCAACCATGAGCAGAAGAAAACTACCCATCAGGAGAAAATAAAAAAATAATAGTGAGATGGGAGGGAACTAGAGGAAGAGTTGTTCCGTGAATCAATGAAAGACAAATTTCAAGAGAAAGTGATCAACAGTGTCACATATCACAGAGGGTTCAAATAACAAAATAACTAAAAACTGTTGGAGTGACAACTTATGTGTTAACTTGGAAAGGTTAGTTTTAAGGAACTGGTAAAGGAAGAAGCCTTTTGTACTGGGTGGTATGATCTGTGGTGAAGAAGAGGAAGTAAATATAAACTACCCTTTAGGAATGTGACAGTGAAGGCAAAAAATAAATCTGTAGTAAAGGAGTTACAGGTTCAAAAAGAGTAGAGATTGTATCTTTTGTGATTTTGTATGCTCCAGGATACAATACAATTTTGAACACAATGAAACTTTTGAATTCCTGACATATATACTTAAATGCTGACATGATATATTAATTTGATGTCCAAAACATAACTTAAACTTGTCTTCTGCTTGCAATCCTCCAATCCTTATCTCCCCACCATTTGTTCTATATCAATTGATAGCAGCAACATCCTTCCAGATGCTTAGTAACACAAACGAATACATGGCAATCATCACTGAATTTTCCCTTTTCTCTTTCTTTCACACCTCATATTCCTCAGGAACTTGTGTTTCTGAACTCGCAAACTGCAGAGAGGATATTACCATTCTCACCAGCTCTACTTTGTCTACCCTATTCTGACTCAACATCATCTCTCTCCTGCATTACTGTCTGTGGACTCCACACCTTCATCCCTACAGCCTGTTCCTAAACCACAACAGTCAAAGTATACCTTATAAAATACAAGTCATATAATGTCACAAATATGGACAAAACCATCCAGTGGAATCCCATTTTTCTTAGATTAAAATCTAGATAATGACAATGACCTATATAAACTTGACATTATCTGACTCTTATTTCCTGGCTCATCCAGCCTCATCTCTTGCTACTTTCTCCCCTGTTTACTTAGCTACAGTCATGTCTGCCTCCTTGCTGTTCTTTGATTGGTTATCCAAAACCTCATCTCAGAACCTATATACTGCTTACTCCCACCTCGGGGAATTGTCTTCTCCAGAATTTTCATAATGGTAAATCTCTCACTTCTTTTTTAGTCATTGCTCAGATCTCATTTTCTTCATAAGAATTATCTTGACCACCTTATTTAAAAATGCAGAGTCTTCTCCCCAAGATTCTTTTGTCTTTTTTTTTCTTTGATGTTTTCCAAGTATTTAGGACAGTACCTGACACAGAAGAGGTACTTATAAATACTTAATCACTGGACAAATCTATGAATGAGCAAATTTAATCTTTTCTGATCACTTTCAGCTTTTAGAAGAATACCACTCTTAGTCTGACTTTGATAAGATTTGTATATGTAGGTGGTTGAGACACATTATGCTTCAAGATAAACACAATTTTAAGTGCCAAAAACCAACACAATGTCAACTTAGAAAGTATCTTAAAATAATTATTGGAGACCAAAGGCTGTTTCTGGAGAAGAGAATATTCACAGGAAATGGAATCAATTCCAGTGCAGTATTATACATCCTCTTTTTCTGCCCCAAAGGACTGTCTGACTCATCTTCATTCAAAGAAGTCCACAGCTTCAAGGCAAATAACTTTGTGTTCTAGAGTAAAGCTGCAAGACTCACACCATAGGATACCAGTCACACTGGGAGGCTATTATTATATGCCATATTTCACAACTTGAGTACTTATTACATTATTTAGTTCGGTGGATTTGGGAACTGGGAAATGTTTCCATTCTCTATTCCTCTTCCAACCAGGATTGCTGCATTCCTTCAGAATGTCCTGTAGATAGGACTGTCAAATTCATTCAACTTACAGCATATTTTTTTGTGATTTAAAGGCGACACTATTAATAGTTAAATCATGGTAGAAACTGGGAATATGGTTGCCCTGTTTTTGGATACCAGGACCCCAGTGTATAGTGCTATAAGAGGGCCTAGTCATTGTCCCTTCATTTTCTGGATCAAGGTTTGGTCTGGTGTGTCCTAAGGGAAGGACTGAAATGCTTCAAGAAACAATGAGGGATATTTGGGAGACTTGGGGCTGTGGACAATTTCTTTTCTTTTTCTTTTTTTTTTCATCACGCTCATGTTTAATATTTTTAAAATATCAATTCTCTTCCAAACTGATCTATAGATAAAAGGCAAGACCAATCAAAATTGCACTAGGAAGTTCTGTATGAATTAACAAGCTGATTCTAAAGTTTTTTTCTTTTTTCTTTTTTATTATACTTTAAGTTCTAGGGTACATGTGCACAACGTGCAGGTTTGTTACATATGTATACATGTGCCATGTTGGTGTGCTGCACCCATCAACTCGTCAGCACCCATCAACTCGTCATTTACATCAGTTATAACTCCCAATGCCATCCCACCTCCCTCACCCCTCCCCATAATAGGCACCAGTGTGTGATGTTCTAACTGATATAGAAAAAGAACTTCAACATTTTAACCATAGTAGCTGAAAGTTCTTCCTTTACCTCTCAATTTGCCTAGGACAGTCCTATTTAATGCCTATTGTCCCAGTGTAATTATTAATAACTCTCCTTTTATTTTCAAGCTTTTTCCTGGTTCAGATAATAAATTGTTGCTATGCTTTACTTTTTGAAAAACTGATGTTTCACCAAAATCTGCAAATAACACTGAATCATTGGCATGCAAGCATTGGTGACGAAAACAAAAAAAGCTTCAATACCTGCTTACTCAGTCTACAGAATTAACTCTTCATCTAACGTCACCCAAATAATATAATATTGTCTATTTCCAGGCTCAGTTCTACTTAATCAATGGGGCCTCTGTTAATAGTATATCCAATATTATTTCCAATCTATGCTATTTCCACTTCTATTTATTTCCTATTATATATTACCAACAATTTATTAGCTTTTAAACTTTAAATACTTGGCTTTAATCCTAATATAGCCACAGAACTATAAAGTCTTTGGGCTAGTTTTATAAATCCTCTTTGGTGTTAATCAAACATTTTAATAAACTGAACCACTTTTCTATGTTAGATTATGATAAAAGTTTATTTTACTTAATAAATTCTGTCTGTAATCAAAAATAAAACCTTCAGGGAATATCAGCACTAAATCATCCCTCCCATTCCAAGTGGTCAAGGCTAAGGCTGACATTCATCATGGTTCTTATGTAATAACTATACATTATTTATTTTAGTCTATCATTATTTTCCTTTTTTTTTTTTTTTTTTTTTTGACAGTCTCACTCTTTTGCCCAGGCTGGAGTGCAGTGGCATGATCTTGGCTCACTGCAACCTCCACCTCCTGGGTTCAAGCAATCCTCCTGCCTCAGCCTCCCAAGTAGCTGGGATTATAGGTGCCCACAACCATGCCCAGCTCATTATTTTGTACTTTTAGTAGAGACGAGGTTTCACCATGTTGGCCAGGCTGGTTTTAAACTCCACCCACCTCAGCTGCCCAAAATGCTAGGATTACAATGTCCAGCCCTTTTCCTGACTATTCTTAGCTTATGGTTTAATGATATAGAGTTTATTAAACTTTCTGTCTATATGTGAAACACATGCATATACAATGAATCATAATATAAGTACTTAGGCAAAAAGTAAAAACTATATATATATATTCATATATTCATAGTCATAGGTTGACATTAAAATTTACCTTTGAAAGTACAAGCTTTTTTTTGGACCAGTGAGTAAACATACTCTTCCTACAGACTTCTGCACTAAAGGTTTTTCTTGAGCCATCTCAGCCTGAATTCTGGTTCAATCTTTTACAAGCTATATACTATCAAGCAAGTGGCTTAATCTATTTTGTCTTAGTTTCATTTTCTATAAAATGGGGGAAATAATAGTCCATACATTTCATAG
Organism: Piliocolobus tephrosceles; assembly: GCF_002776525.5. NCBI lineage: Eukaryota > Metazoa > Chordata > Mammalia > Primates > Cercopithecidae > Piliocolobus > Piliocolobus tephrosceles. The sequence goes on from NC_045446.1 coordinate 35,240,429, forward strand.
GATTGCAGTGAGGCTTTATTAGTGACTACATGCAATGGTCTTGGAATAGTGGTTAGCTTATAATAGGCATTTTATAAACCTTAACAGTCCTTGAAAAGGCAAAGTGATATAGTATAAAGTAAATGAGGTTAGTAATTTGATTATATGGATTTGGGTCCACTTCTAAATTTATTAGCTGTGTGACACTAAGGATGGTAACTCTCTCAGAATCTCTCTTCCCCTTCTCCTTCCCTTTCCCCTTCCGCTCCCCTTTCCTTTCCTTCTGCCAATAAAACAGGAACACTAATACCTGTGCTGAAGTGATTACATGAGACTTGGGATCACTTACTCAAAAATGATTATTTAGCCCTACATTTTAGTGTTCCAAACATGTATTCTCAGAATCATAGGACTTAATAGGAGTTGGAATTTAATGTAATCCTCTGCAACAAAATCCTTCCAATTGCATGGTTTCATGGATCATTGACTCTCTGACCTGAAAGTTGAAGAGAATTCAGCACCTCCCACTAAAGTTCATTTCAGCAATGAAAACAGAACTGTCACATGACTTAATTGGTGTTTTTAAAACACTAGGTGGTGATGCATCAGTGTTCATAAAATCAATCTGGTTAATGACCATCATCAATAACAAAATAGGATAGACATAAGTACTTTTTAAAGGATACTCTTTATACAATGTAGTATAGGTATGAATTTTTGTAAAACCTTTTGTTTCTCTTATATATACATATACACACATATGCTTGCATATATACATGTATATATGTGTACATATATGTATTACATTGTGTAGATATATGAACACATATATGTATGGGCTAAACATAGGGAGAATAATTTTTCTTCCAAGCTAAGACATAGAGGAGGCAGATAATGAGGAAGAAGTGCAGCCACCAACTTCTCAGCAGTTTCCCTTGAAGGCAATAAGATCTGAGAGAGAAAGTTGTTTAACTGAGACAGGTGGGATCATGAGAGGCTCATAGAGTCTTCAGACCCAGAGTGGCATGGAAATAGAGTATGCCACCAAACTGACAGTAGATATGAACATTTTGGTGATTACTTATGAATCTAGATATCTCTAAGACCATATCTTTTCTGTCATATCTTACAAAGTCCTGGAACTACACATGTTCCTATTAAAACCATGAAATACCCCAGGAAGAATGATTTAATATTCCTTCCAGCCTAGGGGAATGAGGGCCTGAAAAAGAAGCTATGTTGAATATATAAGTAACTACATAAGTATACTTATATACTGGTACACTTCCATTTGAAGACTGAGGATTTTCTCTGATTCATGACTTACAAACTTGTTTTATTCTAAGGATATGCCTTGTTAGTGGCCCCATGATGAAAGGCAGAAGGTTCAGGTGTAGAGGTAGGAAAAAAAGTGTGCTTCCAAATATGGGGATAGTTATTCCTCTTGGCAATTTACCTATCAGGCCCTGGATTCACTCAGCTCTGGAAAATGATTTCTATTATCCAACAGTGTATCTAAGTATGAACATATAGTCCTGAGTGATTGGCAAAAAGGGGGCAAACAATTCAGGCAAAAAGTGATCATCTTTGAACAATGCAAGCACAGGATAACATGTATATGAAGAAATATTGTGAGATTATATCTATTCAAGTAAAAAGGGGGCAAACAATTTAGGTAAATTCATCCTGTAATACCCTTATAATGTGTTCACTCTATCTTTGCACCCCCACCCCTGTACCCACCCAATTCTGCCAAATAACAAATGGAAGAAAATTTACTGCTAAGGTCTCGGGTAGACTCAAAGGTTCCGGATACAGGGAAATGATCTCCATGAAAAACACTAAACCAATCTAACCCAAACTGTAAAGGATAACATCATCAATTGACCTAAACTCAAGTCAGCATGCAGTAGTCTTAGCCAATTGTATAGTTAAAGGGAACATTACCCTTGAGATCACCCTCACTTCTGGCATCAAGCTCAGGGGCATCTCAAAATCACCCTCAGATCTGAAAATTTGCTGGAAGAACTTACAGAACTCACTGAAAACTATGACACTTGTGGTTTATTACAGGGAAAGAAAGCATGTCTAATGTACCTAAAAGAAGAGATTTATAGGGCAGAGTCTTGGAGGGGTACAAATGTGGAGCTTCCAATTGTTTTATTCCTGTGAAGTTAAGGAGAGTGTTACCTCCTCCTGGTCCTGACATCTGACAATACACACGAGTTTGCCAACGAGGGAAGGACTTTTGAATCTTTGGTGTCTAGAAATTTTATTGGGGCTTGATCACATGCCATCCACAGGCTTACTTTCTAGCCCTTTCCAGAGGTCAGATTAGTTCTTTAATTATGAATCACCCCAGATGTTAGAACCAAGAGTGTGTGGCCCAAAGTACCCATCATAAATTATATCATCAGGGTATCTGATGGCCAAAGTTCCCAGGCAACAAAGACACTCCTATTATAGAGAGCATTCCAGGGACCTAGAGATCACTTCTTGGTACTAAGGGAAAAGGCCAGTCCTCTCTTTCAGTAAGGTTAATTCTTCACTGCACAGGATTGGAAAAAGAGTCTCCATTCAACTCAGATGAATGACATTGATGAAGAGCAAGCCCACGATGCTTTGGAACAGTTTCTAACATTCTTCTCACTTTCACTAGTTAGCCAGGCATGCATTCTTTACAACAGAAATATTCTAGAAAGCTCATGAAGAGTATTTAATGAGAAGAAATTTTCAATTAATTACACAAACATATGTGAACCAAGCAATGTGTTCATGCTAAAAATTCAAAAAAAAAAAAAAAAAAAAAAGAATAATACAAGACCTTTCAACCAAAGAGGTCATTGCAATAAAAGAGAAACAGCTTAAGTGGACAATTTTAATAGAATAGAATAAGTTATGAATGGGATAACTTATATCTGTGGAATCACAGAAGAGAATAGCTTAATCCATCCTAGAGGTTTTGAGAAATCTTTCCTCAGATGACCTATGAAAGATAGTATTTTGTAAAAAATGAAAGTAGCAGCAGTAGCAGTAGAAGTAATAGTAATAAAAATAATTAACACTCATATAGAATTTATTATGTCAGACATAATTTTAAGGGATTGAATGGATTAATTTACTTAAATTATTAATTTAGAAGAAGTGGCAACATCTATTACTGAACTCTGAGCCTCTGCTCTCCCTGAATTCATGTCTTAAGGTCATATTGCCTTGAAAATCTATCACCTTTTTACAAAATGAAGTCAGTGGAGCTTATACTCCCCAGATCCAATAGAAAAGTACATCATTTTTGCTGCAGTGATTATTCTGAATAAATGCATGTGCAAAAAATGTTATGTGTTTTCAGATTTCACCTGCATTGCAACAATTTTACAAATCAGGAGAGCTTTTCCTTAAGCAAGAATGTGCCTCTTCTCATTACTTATTCACAGACTGTCCTTCTTCTTGCTCTGAAGCAGGAACCTTCCTTTGGAGGCAATGACAAATCCTGGGGCCTGCGTTGCACTCATCTTGCATGCAGCGCTCGCATTGAGGCCACTTAATCCGATTGACGTCAGCCGGCACTCCGTGCACAGAATGTGCCACTCAGAATCTAGGGGAATCGATCATCCCTCAACTTGCATTGCCATGACACCTACAGCCTCAAATTTATTTCAGCTTTGTAGTTTCTTTTGCTTTTCCTTCTCTTTCCTCTCCAACTAAAAGAAGTATATATTTTCCATCTTCACAAAAACCACTTATTAGAACCCCAACTTCATCACTGGAAAATTCAGACCATCACTTTGCACTGATAATTAAATTTTTCTGAGTAAAGCTGCTGTGGAGAGCCAGATAAGGCTGAAAAACATATCACACATCTCAGACTAAGCATTGACAGGAAGGTGCTTAATGTTATATATAAGTATTTTTCCAAGAAAATGTAAGTATGGAATTTCATTAGCCCCAATAGGGAAGGAGAGGAGAAGAAGATTCATGAAACATCTACTATATTATCGTCATATCGTAAATATTATAACATATATAATTTGGTTCTCAACCAGGTGTAATCACTTCCCACCCACCTCCTGGGGAACATTTGGCAATGTCTGCAGACTGTCATGAATCTAGTGTTTGCTAAACATCCTAAAATGCATAGGACAGTCCCCCTACCATAACAAAGATTTACACAGCCCCAAATCTCAATAGTGTTGATATTAAGAAATCCTGCAACCAAATCCCACAAAGCTATTTGAGGTAAGTGTTAATACTGCCAGTTTATAGATGAGGCCACTGGAAGCAATTAAATGACTTGCCTGTGTTCACAGAGTAAGCATCTGGATTTGAATCCAGACTTATCTAGCTGCAAAAGCTATACCCTTCTACTGCACCAGGCTGTGCTGGGCAAGCATTGGTGGCAAAGGAAACTACAACTCTGAAAGCTAGTCTTCAGATGCATTTGACCTTTTCCTTATATAGCAGTCTTTTTTTCAGAAATGTGTTTTATAAAAATATGAAGACACCTTTAAAGGCTGAATTAGGGAGAATTACTGGCCATTTATGACCCAATGGACTTGCAGGCTGCATATACAAAAGATAATTTCACTAATCAAATAACTATTTATCAAATGATTGCTCTGATGAAATTTATGCTGGGAACCTGTATGTGTTTATGATCATATGTATGTATGCATGACTTATTACTATTTTCTTTCTAAACTTCAGGTATGAATAAACCAGTTTAACTTGCCCAGCATAGTAGAAAGAGATAGGCAATATAGGCTAGTAAAGCACAGTTACACACCAAGGGCAAGGATACCAGTAGCTACTGTCTTTCATATTGGAAGACAAATTCATACATCAGTCAATCCTTTGACAAATGTTTATTAAATTTTTCATATGAACTCAGTACATCTGGCCAGACACATAGCAAATAATTGCAATAATGTGATACATACTATGACAGAGGTGAGCTCAAGTGGTGTAGAAACATAGAGGAAGAGGTGCTTCACTGTCTTTGGAGGTGATGGAGAATGCCTGCTACAAGGTGAGTGAAAAATGAAGATTAGAGTTCACCAGGTAGAGTGGTGATGGGGCTAAAGAAGAAAGCAGAAGCCAGACCATAGATCTTGTAGACTAAACAGTTTGAATTTTATTCTCAAAGTCAAATGAAGTCAATAAGAGTTTGTGTGAAATGTAAGCAATTAGTTTTTTTGTTTGTTTGTTTTGTTTTTGTTTTTGTTTTTCATGTAAGTGATTAGTTCTTTTAGTAGGAATTTAGGGAAGTGGGGAGAGGGGAGGTAGAGAGACACATTTTGAGGCTATCATAGTAATCCAGGTAAGGAGTGATAAAGGCCCAAACTAAAGCAGGAACACTGAGAATGGAAGGAAAGGTCAGAACCAAAATAGAATTATAATTAGAATATATAGGTATTCAATGTGAAAGGTAAAAAAAGAGTGAGGATTTCTCCTTTGACGAATGAGAATACAGGAAAAGTAATTTACATTTGGGAACAGTTACGTTTAAGGTATCTATGTTGAGTAAAAATATTGTGGGTTAATTAAATATCAGAAACTCTACCAGACCCTCCATATGTTAATCATCACAAAAGTCATGTAATGTGGTATTATTCTTTTTTATTTTGAAGATGAAGTCTCATAGAAGTTAACTTGCTCCATTCAATTTGTTAAATGCCATAGTCAAATATTACTACAGTTCTATGTATTTTCAAGCCTGTATTTGTTAACCACTATGCAACACTGCCTCCTTTGTGAAGCTGATGCTCTGTAGGACTTAAAATTGCTTTTAGCTAGCAATCAATTCTGGAGATGTTGCTCCTAGAAGAAGCAGTTGAGATCTAGAATGCATATGAAGTCACTCAGGGATGGTGTTAATTAGGAATGAATGAGAAAGATTCAGAAGTGCAGAATTTCAGGAATGCATTAATCTTTAAAATGCATTATTTAATGAGATTGACCAAACAAAACACAAAAAAAGTCAAAAGAAGTGGGCGGGAGCTGAGGGAGGATGACGTCAAGGATGCAAAGGGAAATTTTGTGAGCGGTCTTTCTAGGGAGTCAGATATTGTCCTGTTTTGCACTAAGAAAATGCCTCATCACAAAAGTACAATTAGATCCCTGCTTGGAAAACCTCAGTCTAGACAAGATGATGTGGTGCCCATCCTCTCCTTTTTGTCAGCCGCCACTGTAACAGTCTACTTTAAATGCTGTTGAATAGGTGAAATTATTATGTGTATAAAGTCACTAACAGATAGCAAGCATCAAAAATGCCTTCTCCACTGGCATGGATATTAGACTATAGATCTGATGGCAGGGATCTTAAACTTTAGCTGCAAACATCTGAAACTTCATCAATTTATTAAATGTTCATGCTACTGTGCAAATTAATTATTATTATTTTCATTGTACAGATGTTGGAATTTAGGCACAGAGAGCTTAAGAACATTCTGGGCTGGGTGCGGTGGCTCAAGCCTGTAATCCCAGCACTTTGGGAGGCCGAGACGGGAGGATCACGAGGTCAGGAGATCGAGACCATCCTGGCTAACCCGGTGAAACCCCATCTCTACTAAAAAAATACAAAAAACTAGCCGGGCGAGATGGCGGGCGCCTGTAGTCCCAGCTACTCGAGAGGCTGAGGCAGGAGAATGGAGTAAACCCGGGAGGCGGAAAAAAAAAAAAAAAAAAAAAAAAAAAAAAGAACATTCTGCATGGTCTCAAAGCTAGTAAGCAACTGACCAAGAATTCAAGTTAGGGTCTATTCAGCACAAATTTCACCACCTCTTGCTCAATTGTAAAGCTCCATCTTTAAGTTAAGAAGGTGATATAATTAAACTTTCGAAACAGGTACCATTGGTAGAAGAAAACACTTGTGTTGCCAAGGGTTTAGAGACTCCATTGTCTCCCCTTATCATGGTCTCATGGTTCAACCTCTAAGTCTGAATGGAATTGGGCTCTTTCTCTTGGTTTTAGAGCAGGTTTTCTCAACTTCTACACAATTGACTTTCAGATGGATAATTCTTTCTTGTGAGAGGGCTGTCCTGTGCATTGTAGAAAGCTTAAAAGCAATCCTGTATGTCTAAGAGATATTTGTACTCTCAAGTTTATTGCAGCATTATTTATAATTCTCAAGATGTGAAATTAATCTAAGTGTCCATCAACCATGAATAGATGAAAAAGATATGATATATATCTTTTATATATATATATAATATCACATTTATATATATATATATATATACACACACAGAGAGAGAGACACATATATACACACACACAATGAAATAATATGCAGCCTTAAAAAATGAGGAAATCCTGTCATTTATGACAACATGGATGAAAATGTAGGACATTATGCTAAGTGAAACAAGCCTAGGACAGCAAAACAAATATTGCCTTATCTCACATTTGTGCAATCTAAAGAATTGAAACTCATAGAAGCAGAGAGTAAAATGATGGTTACCACAGGCTGGGGGTCAGGAGTGGAGGTTGGGGATTGAGGAGATGTTGGTAAAAGGATACAAAATTCTAGTTAGAAAGGAGGATCAGTTCAGAAGATCTATTGTACAACAAGGTGACTATGGTTAATAACAACGCGTTATATACTTCAAAATTGCCAAAAGAGTGGATTTTAAATGTTTTCACTACACAAAAATAGTAAGTGTGTGAGGTAGTAGATATGTTCCTTAGCTTGACTTAGCCATTCCAAAATGTATACATATATCAAAACATCATGTTGTATACCATAAATATATATATGATTCTTATAAATATATAGAGTTAACTAAATAAATTTAAAAAGCATCCCTGACGTCTATCTGTTAGGTATAAGTAGTACCCAACCAGCACCCACTTTACTGGCTACCATTAGTGACAAATAAAAATGTTTACAGACTTTGCCAAGTGCCCCTTAGGGTTCCTTGGTTGAGAATAACTGGTTTACATATACAGCCTTCTCATTCTCAGCATTAGTATACAGCCGGAGTTCCTGTGTTTATGACTCCTCTTCCTGGAAACTGCATTTGCTTGTCTTCCAAACCCTCATTTACATCATTTCTGCCCCATCCAGTCATCCAATTCACCCTGCCTTAGAACAACTCCACTGCAGGGGCTCCATCAAAGCATCCAAACCCCTTCTCTGACCTGATACCTGAAACCTGTCCCTGATCTGGAGACTAAGGCAGTGAAAAGCCAGCTTCTGTGATTATGTATCATTTGGATAGAAAAAGGCCTCATAAGTCACCGGATTGTTTTGTGGGCCTTCGAGGGTGCTACTGGGAATGGCAGGGAGTGTGACTCATCCTGCTGTACTGCTGTAATATTAAAGAAAATAAATAACGGAACTGAGAAGGCATTAAGTGAGGAAATGAGGCACGGATGCGTGAGGCAGAGGTGATCCTACTGCACTGCATGTACGTGGATATTACCCAATTACTTGGGAAGCAGAACTTAGGAAGAGAACTGTGGAATCAGTTTTCTGAATGAACTGCAGAGTATACACTCAGACTGTACTGAATTCCCCAGGCAAGACTTTTCCTCTGAGCTCCCTTTCTGAATAATAAGGAAGTACATGCAATTGGGTTGTCATGGTTTGTTCTCTGTCTTAAGTACTACTGGTAATAATCATGCCTTATGTTTGTTCAGTGTTTCCTGGTTTACAGAACACATTCCCATATATTATGTCATTTCACTAACAAAGCAATCCTCTAGACAGGAGGAATCCAGCCAGGAGAAAAACAGTGTTCTAGAAGGGGTGTTTTGACAGGTTTGAGACAGCAGAGCATACTTGTGAGAGCACAGACTCTGGAATCTGAAGATTTGGGTAAGAATAACAGCTCAGAACAGCTCTGGCATCTTGACCATTAAACTGTCAAACTTTGGTGTTTCTTCTGTGGAGATAATAGCACTGTTACAAGGTATTCAATGAAATCAGACCTATAAATACTGAATACTGTACCCACCTCACCCTAGGAAGCAGGCTCTTAAAAACAGTGGTGGAAGCAATCTTTAACTCAGGATAATCTGAAGATTACAAAAGTGTAATAGCATATTTGTATTGCATAGTAGTCAAGTATAAATAAAGACTTTAGAGTCAGGTGACCAGGGTTTGAATCTCAGCTCTGCTTCTCGAACTGTGTCACTTGAAACAAGTTTATCAACCTCCCTGTGCCTTGGTTTCCTTATCCATAAAACAAGTCCTTTGGAGGTTAAACAGGTTATTACACAAAAAAGTTTTTATAACTGTAGTGTCTCTCTGCTTTGAGTCATCTATACAACAGTCATCCCGTATCCCCAGGGGATATGTTGCAAGACCCCCCCTGGATGTCTGAAACTGCAGATAGCAACAAGCCTATATATATCATGTTTTTTTTTAAAATACATACATACCTATGATAAAGTTTAATTTATAAATTAGGCAAAATGAGAGTTTAACAACAATAGCTAATAAAATGTTAGAACAATTATAACAACATACTGTAATAAAAATTATGTGAAAATCAATCTCTCTCTCTCTCAACCCAAATGTCTTATTGTACTTATTTTTGGACCATGGTTGACCATGGGTAACTAAAACTAAGAAAGTAAAACTGCTGTTAAAGGGGTAGTACTGTACTTGGTTACTTTTTGTCCTAGGCTCTGACGTCTACTTTTACCTCAACTAATGTGATTACTCAGAGTTGATTTTAAGAACAGCATTATTTAAGGTGAACAACATTGGATTCTGTGACAAATGAAGTCCCAAATGTAGTGGCTTAACACATTCATCTTTTTTCCTCCCTCCCTTCCCTCCCTCCCTCCCTCCCTCCCTCCCTCCCTCCCTCCCTTCCTTCCTTCCTTCCTTCCTTCCTTCCTTCCTTCCTTCCTTCTTTTTGACAGGCTGTCAGTCTCTCACTCAGGCCGGAGTGCAGTGACATGATCATGGACCACTGCAGCCTCGACCTGCTGGACTCAAGCAAGTCTCCCACCTCAGCCTCCCAAAGTGCTAAGATTACAGGTGTGAGCCACTGAGTCCAGCCACAATCCTATTTTTTGCTCATGTCATATTCCAAGGTAGGTTGTTAGGGTGTGTGTGTATGTGTGTGCGTGTATGTGTTGGGGTTTACTCCCTGCAGATACTCAGAGATCAAAACTCCTGCTCCTACCATGCTATGTCTCTACCCTCCCCTAAGTACTCAGATTTATCTCTTTGAACAGATGAGGAAACCATGATTGGGTATCAGCTCACCTCCTTTTGAGGCTGAAAACTAGAGTAATAGGTTTGACCTTGACAGAGGTACAAGATCAAGGTGGATCTACAGGTAATAGCAGGCAAATGGAAATGAGCTGAAAGCCAGAAAAATACGACCAGAGCCTGGACAGATAAACATAAGTTTAGAACCAGAAGGAATACTCAGACATAGTAGAAACTTGTAAAAACCTGACAACCAGACACCTGTTAAGTAGTGAAGCCAAGAGACTGTGAAAGAATATTTAAAGATATTCTTTGGAAGAGACCCAGAAATAATGCCATTCAACAACAACAAAAAAAGCACAGAGGCAGTATAAAGGAGGGAGTTAAAACATTGATTTTGTGATGTATAACCCTGCACTCAAATCCAGTGTTCAGACTCTACCAATTATGTGACTGGACAAAGTTCTTGATATCTCTGAATTTGAGTGTTCCCATCAGTAAGGAGGAAATTAATAAATAACTTATCTGTCAGAATTATTGTAAGAAATGTCTGAGATACTACAGATGAATCTATTTCTAGAAATGGGGTTTCCCGTTCTGGCTGCATCTCAAACTCAGCTCATGATTGCAATAGTCTTTGTTGTAGTAACACATGCCTAAGTCCCATCTTTGGTGTTTCTTATTCAGTAGCTCTGGGGTGGCTGGCTGCACCTACAGGGTCACAAAGCCTCGCAAGTGATTCTAATCACCATGACACCGATTTCCCATTTGAAAACCACTGTTTCATTGGGCTGTGGGCCAGCAAACACTTTTTAATTAAGGAAATATCTTAGTCTTTGCATGTTATATAGGCTCTGCTGCTACTGTTCAACTCTGCAATTTTTGTGTAAAAATGGATGTAGATAATATGTAAATTCATGAGCTTTGTCTGTCTTTCAATAAAACTCACTTATGAATGCGAAATTTAAGTATTTTCACGTTTAATAACTTTCACATCACAAAATATTACTCTTCATTGTATTTTTTAAATTCTTTATGAATGTAAAATCAATTTCTAGCTTATGGGTGATACAAAAATAAGTTTCTATGCCAAATTTGGCCCATAGGCCATCGTTTGCTTACCATGCAGGAGAGCAGAGGCTCCTAGGCTTACACATGCAGGATCATCCGAGAGCTTGATAAACTTTTTGGGCCCAACCCCCAGAGTTTCCAACTCAGTAGGCCTGTGATGTGGCAGAGAATTTGCATGTCTAACAAATTCCCATGGGATGATGATGTGGCTGGTCTGGGGACTGCATTTTGAGAATCATTGAGCTAAAGGAATACTCAGACAATTGGTTCTTCGGATTGTCCTCACTTTAATTTATAATATAACATGATATTTAAATCATTTTCCACTTTTGAGCTTTGAAAACTATTTGGTAACTGTGCACCAAGTTTATACCCTTTAAGAAATACCTGAAATAAAGACAATTTCTATCACTTTAACAGTTGAGTATAGATAATAAATTTTACTAGTTAAAAGCATGGGCATTGGAAAAAAATCAGACCAGGTATAAATCCTGGACCTCCTTCAATTGTATAACCTTGGGCAAGTATGTTCTCTGTGTGTCAGTTGCCTCAGTTCATATGTAAAATAAAGGCAATACTAATACCTATATTGTAGGATTGTTGCCAGGATTAAATGGGTATGAAAAATATTCAGAATAGTGCCAGGCCCATAGTAAACATTCAATAAATGTTAGTCACTATTATATCTAATGGTAAGTTATGACAGCAAAGGTATTTTTAATAAGAGGGATGTACTCTATTGAAGGACTACATAGAGGCAAACCAAGGATATGATATGCCAGCAGGGCAAAAATATTTCTAAATAATTTTTGATCCATTTTTAGATATGTAGCAAAATTATCTATTTTAGGCCCACAATAATTCACCTGACTAATAATTTTAGCCAGGATGTTTTCTTTTATTTAAAGTAAACGTTACCAAATTCCCAAGAAGACATTCAAAATAAAACGAAATACCTATAAGTTAGCTTAATTTAAAAACCTCTAGATTCTTAAGTCTGATGACTCTCTTTATTCACCAAATAATTATTGAGCATCTGGTAGCAAGATAGTGTGCAAAGAACTAGTGATAAAGCAGAGTGGTCAATGAGACAGGTACAGTGCTCCAACTCAGGGGAGACAAACATCAAGCAAATAATAACTAAAACAATTAATTCCTTCCACCTGTAATAAGTATGAAGAAAAAGTGCAAAGTTTCATGAAGAGACATCATTAAAGGAATTACTCTAATCTCAAGAGGTGAGGATCACAGAGAAAGTTTCCTTAAGGAAGATGTCTGTGATGGTTAATATCAAGTGTCAACTTGATTGGATTGAAGGCTGGAATATTGATCCTGGGTGTGTCTGTGAGGGTGTTGCCAAATTAAATTAACATTTGAGTCAGTGGGCTGAGGAAGGCAGACTCACCCTTAATCAGATGGGCACCATTTAATCAGCCACCAGGGAATACAAAGCAGTCAGGAAAAATGTGAAGAGGTAAGATGGGGCTAGCCTCCCAGCCTACATCTTTTTCCCATGCTGGATGCTTTCTGCCCTTGAACGTCGGACTCTAAGCTCTTCAGTTTTGGAACTCAAACTGGCTCTCCTTGCTCCTCAGCTTTCAGACAGCCAATTGTGGGACCTTGTGATCATGTTAGTTAATATTTAATAAACTTCCATATATAATTTCCTATTAGTTCTGTCCCTCTAAGAGAACCCTGACTAACACAACATCTCTATCTAATCTGATATTTGCTGCTGCTTAGAATTTCAGAAACATTCACTAAAATAAGGATCTGTGGTTCTGGAAGTGTCTGACAAAAATCTATAGGGAACATTCATTTTTTTTTTTTTTTCACAGTGGATATAAAAGAAAGGATCATGCATCCTGCTTATCAAAAGTGTTATGAAGTCATTCGTGTATAAATTAGAGAATGGAGTGCAAGGAGTTTCCAATGCCAAACATACATAGTTTTAAATTCCATTGAAAATTTTCATATCCATTAAGAGAGAGTTTCTACCAAACTTGACTCTTGTGGTGTCATTGATAAACAAGTTCTGAGCTCATATCCATTTCTATGGATCAATATTGAGCCATGCATTTTATCTAGTAATTAATACTTTACTATGTTCTGATGAAGATTAAATAAATGCCCAAAATGCTACAAATGTTTTGGTTTTCTTGATGTATTTTCCCAGAATGTGATAAAACGCACAGAAATCAATAGAGCAATAGCTGTGCCTAATATCTGCCTCCTTCTTTTCTACAATATTAACCTGGGAAATTTTAGGCATATGTAATAGGTATAGATATTACTTATATGTAATAGAGAGAATAATGATCCCACAAAGATGTTCACATCCTTATTCTTGGAACCTGTGAATATGTTATATTACATGGCAAGAAGGAGATTAAGGTGTCAGTTGAAATTAAGGTTGCTCATCAGCTGACTTTAAAACTGGGAGATCATCCTGAATTACCTGGGTGAGCCCAATACGGGAGAGAGAGAGAGACAGAAGAATCAATGTCAGGGTGATGTATTTTGAGACAGACTCCCACCACCATTGCTGGCTTTGAAGATGAAAGGGAGGCATGAGCCTAAGAGTGCCTCTAGAAATTGAAAAGAGAAAAAATGGATTCTCCTCTAAAAGCTTCCAAAAATGAACACAGCTCTTATGACACCATGATTGTAGCCCAGTGATACCCATTTCAGGCTTTTGACCTCCAGAACTGTAAGATGGTAAAGCTGAGTTGTTTTAAGACACCAAATTTATGGTAATTACAGTATCGATAGGAAACTAATACAACATACCATTCAAAACAAATGTTTAAAGAAATGAAGCACTCTAAATGTTGAGGCAATAGTGTTTCTTTTATAAAAACAATAAATCTTCAGAACATTTCAAGAGCTACTCTAATTGGTGGCTCTGATTCTTGACAAGAAATAATTCTACAGAACTGAGCCCACCAGGTTGGCTTTCTCCTCTAGACCCACTGAGCATATATTTTATCTGCCAATGTAAAGACAAGAACAGAGAGAATGTTTTATCTTTAGTGTTTCCTACTAGTAGACACTGAATAAAGGTTAGTTAAACATGTGGGTTTATTTATTAAAAGACCCTTTGACATCCCAGGTGAATATATATACAATAGATGTTCTAAACGCATCTGAAGTAAAACTCCTGATTCTTCTAACCAAGTTTGCTTCTTTCCTGATTTTCTACAATTCATACTAGGTCTGAAAGTAAGAAGGATGCTTGCCCCTGCTTTTCCCTTTCACTTCATCACAAAATATTTTATTAATTAAAAAAAAAAATCTGTCAAGGACCATCCATGTGCCCTGTCACTAGATGTAATTAAGAGCAAGTCCATTGGCTGATCTTCAAAATGATTTCAAATCTAATCATTCCTCACCACCTCCACTTCCATGGCAGCGTATCCATGGCACTACTATGTTTAAATCAGAACATTGCGATAGCCTCCTAACTTGTCTCCTGATTTTATTCTTGCCCCCGTATAATCTATTTTCCCCATAGCAGCCAGAATAACTTTCTTAAAAATATCAGATTATGCCACGTAATTCTGCTTATAACATCCAGTGGCTTACTCTCACAATGAAATAAAAAACATTCTCTGTACTATGATCATGCCCCTACATAATTTGTCTCTCTCCTCTCATTTCTGACCTAATCTACATCCACTCCGTTCAAGTTGACGTCATTATTCCTTGTTCATAATCAGCATTTTCTCACCCTAGGACATTTGCCCTTGCTGTTTTCTCATGGAAAAGCACTTCATCAGAGTTTCACATGTTGCACTCTCACATCACTCAGGCTTCAGCTCACCATAAGATCACCATCTCCAAAGTCTTCTCACTTTGTCAAGTATTTTGATGAAATTAAAGCATTTTAGATTTATAGCACATTATGAACACAATAGTTTAAACACTTTGATTAGTTTGACATAACTTTCCCTAGATAAACAATGTTGGCACATTCTGTTCTAAATGTTTTGCATGTGTTTACCAGTCTACTCTAGAATTTTGTTGAAGCTGGACATCAGGTTTACTTATTACACTTTTCACCATTTTCCTCTGTTCTGCTTTCAATCAAGTGAAATGTCTCTCTGTCTGTAATCATGTGGCAGTTTTTTGGTAAATCATGGTTTCTCCAAAATTAGCATTGTGATACTGAGATCTTAATTCAAAGTTTACTTTTACACTAAAATGCAATATATTTGGGCCTTTAAATCTGAGTGACCACATTTTTTAAAAATATATTCTCATGTACACTTGGCTTTATTAAGGGGACTTAAATATAAGTGTATTTAGACTCATTCTTTTTATGGCTGTATAGTTAATTCCATGGTATATATGTGCCACATTTTCTTTATCCAGTCTATCATTGATAGGCATTTGGGTTGGTTCCAAGTCTTTGCTATTGTGAATAGTGCTGCAATAAACATATGTGTACATGTGTCTTTATAGTAAAATCATTTATAATACTTTGGGTATATACCCAGTAATGGGGTCGCTAGGTCAAATGGTATTTCTGGTTCTAGATTCTTGAGGAATCACCACACTGTCCTCCACAATGGTTGAACTAATTTACATTCCCCCCAATAGTGTAAAAACCTTCCTATTTCTCCACATCCTCTCTAGTATCTGTTGTTTCCTGACTTTTTAATGATTGCCATTCTAACTGGCGTGAGATGTATTTTATTGTGGTTTTGATTTGCATTTCTCTAATGACCAGTGATGATGAGCTTTTTTTCATGTTTGTTGGCCACATAGATGGATGAAGCTAGAAATCATAATTCTCAGCCAACTAACACGGGAACAGGAAACCAAACACAGCATGTTCTCACTCATAAGTTGGAGTTGAACAATGAGAACACATGGACACAGGGATGGGAACATCACACACCAGGGCCTGTCGGGGGGTTGGGGACTAGGGGAGGGATAGCATTAGGAGAAATACCTAATGTAGATGACGGGTTGATGGGTGCAGCAAGCCACCATGGCACATGTATACCTATATAACAAACCTGCACATTCTGCACATGTATCCCAGAACTTAAAGTATAATAATAATAAATAAAATAAAATAAAAATAAAGGTATTTGGGTAGAAACAGAATTGTATGTTGTCCAGAGATCTTGAAAGACAACAGTGTTCTTTGAAACTTTTAAGTTGGCCTCACTGGTTTGACCACTTTTATGTTGGCCTGGGGACTGCCTTTTGTTCTTGGGTGATATGGTTATATTGCTGATAAAGGCCTACATGTGTTGTTATTTGTGGCTAAAAGCTATTTTGCAACATACTGCATTTTATTCAGAGCATTTCAGAGTTTTAAATTGTGATTATAGTGTCATCAAATTATTTACCTTCCTAAAGTGTACTATGTGAAATATATGTAAGTTTGGTGTTTATCTACTCTTCAACACAGTAATATATTGGGATGGGAAATGCTTCCTCCTCCTAGTTGAGCTTTAGATGTTGTTATCTATGTCTGTGATACAGACAAACATTATGATGTTAACCTACTCTCTGCTCTGGTACCCTATATTAATATTTGCCTTCATTATAGTAAACTTGTACCACCAAGGAGCCCAAGCTGCTAGAATATTTTCCACATCAGTATAGCTATCAACTCTTTATTTAAGTTAATTGTTCCCACTCTTCACTTCACAGTTAGAAAATTGTTAATTTACACATTCAACAAATATTTACTGAGTACCTAGGTGAGACACTAGATAGATGTGAGAAATATAAATGTGAATAAAATTACATTGATGATATGATTAGTAACAGTATTGATGGGAATATAAGCAAAAACAGTGCTAGTAAAAGAAATAGGGTATTCTATGAAGTTTTTGGAATGGTAGGATGACCCACTGATAACTAACTTGAAATTATTGATTTTACATCTGTAGGGGGAAATGTCTGTCTTGTTTCTGAGTGGGTATTGATTCATCAGAATGTAATATAAGGTGTTTCTCTTTCCATTCAGGGAGGGAATATTGGCCCTTGTGTTTTCAAAATATCTTACTTATTTATAGTCATTACCTAATTTCATTCTTATGTCAGCAAAATAAGGTACTTATTATCATTATTCCACTTTTTACAGATAAGGACATTGAGACTAATAGAACTCAAGTAACTTGCTCCTAGTCACATTATCCGAAGCACTATAGTTTCTCATAGTAAGGTTGAAAATAAATAGGCTTATTTTTCTACTATAATACCTTAACATTATACCATTTTCACCAAGCAATGGAACTTTCACTTCATTGGCCAGATCGTAACTTACTAAGTCAGTATTTTTATTAGTTTTTCCCTTTTGCATGCAAACTTTATCGGTTTTGGCCTTTAGCCTCTTCGAATTGATTTGTGCCAATCATATATGTATGTTACATGTGATGCATATATGTATCACATATGTATTCCTTTGTCTTATTTTAGATTTCCTTGAAAGAAAAGCCTAAAATAGTGGCTTTTCTACAGGTGGTTTATTTTGAGAACAAGAGTAAAGTACCAGTAGGTGTGCAATAAGAAAGGAGGGAAAAATTATCCAAAGGGCAAGTTGCAAGCCTAACCCATCATAGATAGTTGAGACTTGCTCCTGTTATAAAGCTCTGAGGATTATACGTAGAATGCATTCAGAATTATCTGTCCAAGGATAAGAAAAGCAGTGGTATTAATTCACTAGATTCTGTTTCTCACCAGACAACAGTTGACCTATAACTACCTTGCATTTGTTTGCAGATGCATCAAAATGGCTGAATGAAAGCTTGGAAGCAGAAAGCGAGAGCTACAGAGTACAAATGAGGTGAGATGCTATAAGGTCACAGCGGTACACACCTGGATTCCACAGCAAAAGCTGGAATAAATGGGTAAACTGAGAGAGTATGGGGGATGGATAGAGTTATCAAATACATACTTCTTTTCGTCTTAACTTAAAATCTTACCTCATCTCAGCTTTTCCTATGAAGTCACCTTGATATCTTCAAATGCTTACTGAATATATTAATCTCTATAGGTTTTATGGTAGAAACAATAATTACATACTGCTTAATAACTATACTACTTAATTGCTTTGTTAATAAATCACTACTTAATTTCTAACCCATCCCTCATGAGCCACCTTCAGTTTTTATGGTCTCTTGACAGTGGCAGGTGAGACAGTAGTGACAGGCCATGATTGTGGATATTTTCCCTGTGCCTGGAGTGTTTGTGATTCTTCACAGATCAGGTGCAGAGAGTTACAATTACCACCTTAAGATTCCATGTATCCTTTCTTTCTCAATCAGAAAATTCTCATAACCTTATATCACAAATTTTTGTTTTCCATTAATAGCAAAGTAAATATGTTTGTAATTTGAGATCTATTGATAAATATTTAAGTATTCACTAGACTGTATTGTTTTCATTTTCTCAATTCCTTTCTCCATTATTGCCATTCAGTAGGCAAATACCGATTATATTTGTATTTTCAACACTTCACAGTTCTTTTTCTTCCTCTTTTTCAACTGTCAGTTGTTAACTGTCAACTGATTACATTCTCTTTCTTGAACTGTTAATTCAGCCTATCTTTACTTTGCATTTTAATGTTGCTTTTTTGTTTATCAGAACATATTTAGTCATGGTTTTCCATTTCCTAGTTGCAATAGATATTTGCTGCTGTGGGTTGCAAATGACTCTCCATTCTCCTGGTCACCACATACCCATGACTTTAGTGAAATACTTCCACTTACAGATTTCATGTGGGAGCTAACAATCTCTCCACTTACAGATTTCAGGTGGGAGCTAACAGTCATAGAACCCAACTCTTATAGTCAAAGGAACAGACATACGGCCTATTTGCACAGCATTTCATCTCCAGGACAGAATATATTGATGCCAGTGAGGTATATGACCCCAGCAAGACCAACCGGTTTTTCCTTGCCCCCACCCCACATTAAAATACCAGTGGCCATGATGTCACTTTCATAATAACAAGAGAATTGGGAGACATAAAGTAATATATAGAGAAGGATGAGAAAGAATAGGCAGAGAGTGAGGAAAATTGAATGGTATTTGATTCTATTAGGGAGATTTATGGGTTCCCAAAATTAAACCACAAATAGGGTAAAAATACAATCAATAAATTTAACTTTCTTATTTAATTACTTGAAGTTGAGTTTATGTTTTTTGAAACCAGAGTTCTGACTACTTCACTAAACATATATACCATCCAAATTATAAGGCACAAAGGCCTGTTAAAACGTTCAGCTCCTATATTGCAAACATTTAGTAGTCTCCATTTGGAAGCTTTAAACTTCTGCCTTTACTGAGGAATAAAAATAGTTATTTTATTCTAGGAACACATAAAGCTTTGGAGAATTAGAAAGTGCTTTGATTCCCCATGCCTAGGGTCATCTGTGCAAATGGAATAGTGAGAACTGCATCTTTGGCAGCATGTGCTCTCTAATCCCCTAGAAACTACCTGTTTTCATCTCTCTCCCCAGAAACTCATCTTTGCAACAGAGGAGGCTTCCATCTCCCCTTCTGGTCTGAAAGCAACTACTTTAATGTTTTTTTCTCCTTCCAGAGCAGTATTTCTATTCTTCTCTGGGGCTATAAGCCTTACCCTCATCTTAATGGTAGAAAGGCTTCAGGAAAACACACACACACACACACACACACACCACACACCAAGAAAAGGCCATCTAGTGGGCAATATGTCAGAAATATCATTTCTTTACATTTGGAAATAAACTAATATGCTAATATTAATTCTACTAATTAATGTAAAGTATCCAATGATGATTTCGATAAATAACAAGAAAGGCGTTTCATGCCATTGAATAGTCACTTCTGGGTAAAAAGAAAAGAAACATGTAGATATGCCAGGACAGAACATTAGGTACTTGACATGATAATTTGTTTTTTAAAAAAATCAACTTGCAACATCATACTTAATGGTGAAATACTATAGTCATTCCCATTAAAATCAGGAAGAAGACAAAGACATCATTATTTTTTAACATTGTCTTGAAGTTCTTTCCAAAACAATAAGGCAGGAGACAGAAATAGATAAAACTATTGGATACGAGAAAAAATTAGCATTATTTGCAGGTGGTGAAATTGTATAGAAGTAAATGGAAGACGGACAACCTTTTAGATTGAATTTATCTTCTGAACAGTGGTTGTATTCTACATTAATATTAAAAATTTAGATGTTTTACTATGTTGAAATACAGTACCTGAATGTATTAAGTCATTCTTACATTGCCATAAGGAAATAATTTAGACTGAGTGGTTTAAGAAAAGAGGGTTAATTGGCTCATGGCTCTGCAGATGGTATAGGAAGCATGGCAGCATTTGCTTCTGGGGAGACCTCAGGGAGCTTTTACTCATGGCAGAAGATGAAGCAGGAGCAGGCACCTCTCAAAACAAAAGCAGGAGCAAGAGAGAGAGAGTAATGTGGGGAGGAGGTGCCACATATTTTTAAATGACCAGATCTTGTGAGAACTTACTATTGTGAAGACAGCACCAAACCATGAGGTATCTATCCCTATAATCCAAACACCCCCAAACCAGGCCTCACCTCCAGCATTGGGAATTAAAATTTAACGTGAGATTTGGGTGGGGACAAACACCCAAACTATATCAATTAAATATGTTAAAAAAGTTTTCAATTAAACATTCTAAACCTCAAATCATGCCATCATGATAAAACATAAAACAACCTATCATTTGCATACATATACATGCCACCACTGTCTAGGAATATCACTGGGTGAATTTACATGAAGAAAATTATACGCTGGGTGTGGTAGCTCACACGTGTAATTCCAGCAATTTGGGAGGCTGAGGCTAGAGGATCACTTGTGGCCAGGAGTTCGAGACCAGCCTGGGCAACAGAGCAAGAGCCCATCTCTAAAAAAAAAAAAAAATAAGTAACTGGGCATGGTGACACACACCTCT
The DNA here is from genome assembly GCF_002776525.5 of Piliocolobus tephrosceles. Classification (NCBI taxonomy): domain Eukaryota; kingdom Metazoa; phylum Chordata; class Mammalia; order Primates; family Cercopithecidae; genus Piliocolobus; species Piliocolobus tephrosceles. The sequence continues at coordinate 35,261,595 of NC_045446.1, forward strand.
AGTTCTAGCTACTTGGGAGGCTGAGGCAGAAGGAGCCCAGGAGTTTGAGGTTGCAGTAAGCTATTAGCACACCACAGCACTCCCAGCCTGGGTGACACAGTGAGACCCTACTTCTTAAAAAAAAAAAAAAGAGAAGAAAAGAAAACTATAAAATATTTGTATTATTTAGAAAGAGCTAGGTTATATTGTGTTGACAAATAATCTACTCAAATAACCTTGGTTTATTTCTCATTCTTGTTACATATCCTTGGTTAGGTGGAAGAGAACTCTCCTCCACATGGTGCTCATCCGGGTCCCAGCTATTGATATACTCTGCATCTGTGGCAAGGGAAAAGGAAGATGGAAGATTGCATAACAGAGTCCTGTAACGCTTCTGCTTACATTTCATTGGCCAAAGCAAGGCACATACCATGCCTAATCTCAAAGAGGCTTAGGTAGTACAATACTAACCACAATCTAACTGAAAAATAAGGTAATTGCAGTACCCAATCTGAAGGTTAAGAATTCAAACTCCAGAAATAGGGCCTGAGTTCAAATCCTGGCTATTAAAATTGCTGCTAAACATCCTTGCTAAAATTATGTCACCTCATTAGAAAAGTAAAAACAATAATAGCATATTTCCTATCAGATTATGTTAAAGTTTATGCATTTATGAAAAGTATTTATTGAGCAACATTTTATAACAAGAATATACCATTTTCGGTGCCTTGATATATCAGTGAACAAAATGGACAAATATCTCTGCCTTTGGGAAGCATATTCTTGAGAGGGAAAAGAAATAAGCCATGGAAAAACTGTAAGAAAATTGCACAGAATTATCAGATGGCCTTTTAAGTTACAGTAAAAATTTTGGCTTTACTGTGAGCAGATGGGGAACCACAGGACACTTTTCTCATAGGTATGACATTATCTGAGTCACTTATTAAAATGATCCGTCTAGCTGTTCTTTTGGGGAAAGACCCTAGTGGAGCAGAGTTCAAAGCAAGGAGATCCCTAAGGAGGCTATTGTAGCATTATAGATGACAAATGGTTTGGATTATGGTAGCAATGAAATTTTTGAGAATTGAATCCAGCACCAAATGTATCTGAATTATTCAGATATATATTCTGGATATGTATTAAGATATATCCTTGATACATTTTGAAAATAGCGTTATTGATCAATTGCATGCAGAGTATGAAAGAAAGAGAAAAGTCAATTAGGAATTCAGACTACAAGGTTTTTAAACTGAGTCATTAACTTAGACGGTGAAGGGAACAGAGAAGTCCAGTTTGGGATATGTCAAACCTTAAATGCTTATTAGACATCAAAGAGGAAGTGTTGAGTAGGGTGATGATATATTTAATACAATTCAGGAGAGCATTTATAACTGGAAAAGCAAATGTAGATGTGCTCACAGAGAATGCATTTAAAGCCCTGGAACTAAATCAAATCACCAATGAAGTGAGTGCATTTGTTTTTAAAATGAGTTAGTAAGCGGGAATGACTTAGAATAATAGAATATAATAAACACTCAGTAAATGTTATTATTATTATGTTCCGTGGAGAGACAATTGTTTCAAAATTCTTAGTTCTTACCAAATTCCAATTAACTATTGATGTTATCTCAATAAAATTCCTTTTGTCAAGGATAGGAGTTTACAAAACTGTTCTAAAGGTTCTCTGAAAATGAAATCAACAGTAAAATTATTCTAGACATTTAGGCGTAATGATATCAGAGACAGAGGTTGAGCTTGATAACCATGCACCTATCTGATATTGCCCAGGTTGAGCAATTTTACGAAGTGTGGAACTGGTTCAAGACATAATAATAAAATGAAAGGAACACAATGCATAGCCCCCATACATGGTATCTGTATTTTTTATCTATATCTACATATAAACTGATAAATTAAAAAATAAATTGTGGCTGGGCTCCTTGGCTCATGTCTGTAATTCCCAGCACTTTCAGGGGCTGAGGTGGGCAGATCACTTTGAGCTTGAGAGTTCGAGACCAGCCTGGGCAATATGGCAAAAACTTGCCTCTACAAAAAACTTTAAAAAATCAGCTGGGCATGGTGGCATGTACCTGTAACCTCAGCTACTTGGGAGGCTGAAGTGGGAAGATCACCTGAGCCCAGGGTTGGTCGAGGCTGCAGTGAGTTGTGATTGCATCACTGCATTCCAGCCTGGGTGGCAGAGTGTGACCCCATCTAAATAAATAAATAAATAAATAAATAAATAAATAAATAAATAAATAAATTTAAAAATGGTTCAGAGTTTTAAAATATGACATAAAACACTAGGACTTTTAAATAAATATCCATCTACTTTTGGGTTAAAGTATATTCTGAGTATATAAGCCATAAATATATAAAATATTGAAACATTTAATGACATAAACTTTACTGTAGGCTGGGCGAGGTGGCTTATGCCTGTAATCCCAGCACTTTAGGATGCTGAGGTGGGTGGATCACAAGGCCAGGAGTTCAAGACCAGCCTGACCAAGATGGTGAAACCCCATTTCTACTAAAAATACAAAAATTAACCCAGTGTGGTGGCGGGTGACTGTAATCCCAGCTACTCAGGAGGCTGAGGCAGAGAATTGCTTGAACCAGGAGGTTGCAGTGAGCCGAGATTGTGCCACTCCAGCCTGGGCGACAGAGCAAACCTGTTTCAAAAAAAAAAAAAAGAAAAAAAAAAAAGAAAAAATTTTACTGTATATCATAAACATCACAAAAAGCAAATGGCAAATTTGGAATATTTTAAAAGATAAGACCAACAATAAATTATATTAACCCAATAAAACTTATTGTGAATCATTAAGAAAATGAAATTTAATCGTCTAAGAGAAAACCGGAAAAACACATGAGCAGATAAGTCATGACATTAAAAACATATGTGCCTACTGTAATATAAACATTAAAATTTTCTAATAAACAAATGCAAATTTCAAAAATACTCAAGATTTCAAAAATACTGAATGTTTACAAATTTATAGTGAGGCAAATATTATCTTACATTCCCAGAACAAGTTAAATTCATACAACCTTTCTAGAAAGCAATTTGGCAAAACGAATCTAGAGATCTAAAAGACACATATGCTTTAACCAACTAATTACACTTTCTGGAATTCATCCTAAGAATGTATCAAAAATGAAAATGATAATTCTACACTAAAGAGTTTTTACTGCAGTGTTGTATTTATAACAGTGCACATTAAAAAGCCATCTAAGGCTTAAACAATAAGGACTTGTTTAAGTAAGTAATGATCAATACAAACAATGCTAACACTAAATAGCAAATAAAAATGATATTTTCATATTTTAATGAAATAAAATGCTCTCCCTGTAATATTATGTGCAACGAGCAGTGTTCAAAACTTCAAACACAGTATAAGTTTCCTATCTATAGCTACATATATATGTAACATTTATCTATGTATCTATTCATATTCACATATTATATATAACAATATAATGTTATTTCTGTGTGGTGATATAATTATGGTTTTCCCTCTATATTTATCTATTATGTATTTTTAAATGTCCTGGATTGCATATGTATTAGTTTTATCATAAAGTACATGCAATATATAATAAAATATATAAAAAGCATCTATATAATTAAAACTATATATTTGTCTCTGTGTGTTCTTACACTGTATCAAGTATATAAATATTTAAAATAGTAGAGAAAGTTTCTAACTTGAAGAAAATTCAATGCCAAGAGGACATTCTTTTAGTAGATACTAGTCATTAACCATTTCCATTCCCATAAGGATTGTTCTAAAGGTTTTAACTTTTTTAAATCTGCACACACTTACAGGCCTGTTGACTCCTAATTCACTCTACATAAGTGACTTGGCTTTACATATCACTGATAAATTCAGTATTATATTTAACCAGGATCACTCCTTAAATATGAACATTAATGTTATTCAATCATGTATATGTATGTTTTCCTCTTTATTTGGAATGTCAAATAAAATACAGTAGTTCCAAGGCATCCTATATTTTTACTTACTAAATCTGGCAATCCTAGAGCTCCCTCATTTCTCCCCACCCATCCACCTCCATTTCCCCTTGTGAAGTCCTACACATGTTTTAAAACCCAACTAAAACTACAACCTTTTTTGAATTCTTCCTTGAAAACCACATCTCACACTTCTTCTGTGATGTCATCACTTGATGAATATGCTCCATTTAAACATTTGAATTACTTGTTAGTTGTTTGTATGTTTATCTACCCAAAAGTACTGTGGGTCCTAAATAAAAATACCACATTCCATTTGTCTTTGGATTCCCAGAAGGTAATTGAGCATCTTCCTCCCTTATGTAGATGCTTGGTAATTATAAATTAAAGGCAGCAGAATGTGTTAGATAGAAAAACCTGATCTCTGACATCTGACTAGATTCTATGAGTCAGAGTTCAGAACTTGTTTTGCAATTATTCCATGGTGCTAGATTTATAAAATAATTCCTCAGGCTCCATATTTGATTTTTCAATAAAAGTGCCCATATATCAACCTTACAGCTACCTTAGTCTTTACTTATTTATTTTTATTGAGGATAAGGCTAGATGAAATTAATAACTGGTAGCAAATTCTAAAAGTCAATAATACTAAAACACCTCTTTAGTATCCTCAATCATAGTTTAATACTGCTTTTTTATGTTGAATTTCTGAATTGTTCACCCTTTTCAAAGGTCAGAACGTTCATACCAATAGCAATGACAAGAACATAATGGAAGAATTTAATGAATGTGTTCTTTTGAATTTATTTGGCAATATGAATTAAAACTGGCCATATTTTTTGACAAAGCATTTAAATAATTTATATAATTTGATACTTGAGCTAGTGCACACTGGAAAGACTCTGCTTACTTTGTTTAGAATTTAAATTTTAAAAGTTGCATATTGAAAGACATTCAGTGTACAGTAGTATATTGAAGTTCACATTTGGATTACCTTCAAGGTCATGAAAATATCACTAACCATTGTTCCATCTATATTTAGCAATTTGTATTCAACCAAGTGTTAGGATAAGTTGTGTGTGTGTATATGCGTGTGTGTGAAAGAGAGAGAGAGACAGAGGCAGAGAGGATATGTCTAGGTGTATATTACATAAAGGAATAACACCTCCAATTTAGAGTTGGGTTGGGGAAAAGGAAAGTGCATAGAATATATCCTTTTCCATATAGTTCTAGATTTGAAAGCCATTCTTTCCTTATTTGTTTAAGGCTGAAATTCCTGCTTCAGAACTTTAAAAGAGTCTCATTTCTTTTTCTTTTTATTCTCCAGGTATATTCATAAGAGTGCAAATCAAAGACATAAAATGTAGAATTACAGAAAAGAAAAACATTTGTATATCAGCACTCCTAGGCATATTCTTTGGGAATGTCTTAAGAAAAAGAATTGTGCGTCCAGATGAATGTATTAAATGCAGTTTACACTATCCTCACCTTAAGAAGCACCATAAAGATTTAAATTAAAGACTCAGAGAAACTCTGTAATTAAGAAACCAACTTAACTTTGATTAACCCAGAAATTCACAAAATTAATTGGCTAACACAATATTTTTATTACATATCACTAATATGACAATATTTATGTTCTGCACTTTATTTTAAAATTACCTCTATTTGCAAATATTTTATAAGGATTAAATATTCTTCTAGTTATTTACTAATTTTAATGAATTGAAGGACTTTCACAATTTTTTTTTTTTTTTTTTTTACCAGCTGAGTAAATTAGAGCTAGATTAGTGAGGTTGGCTGCATTAATTATCACTAAGTTTGATGGAAAAATCATCCTTCTGTGGCAGATATGGCTTATCATCCTAAGTAAACAACTAACATTTTTCTCTAATAAACACTGTAGCAAATGTAGTTTTCCATAACAAATGCCTTATGTTCTATGGACTGAATGATTGTGTCCCCTTAAAATTTGTATAATCAAATCCAAATCTTCAATGTGATGATATTTGGAGGTGGGACTTTGGAAGGTAATTAGTCCATGAAGGTTGAGCTCTCATGAATATAAGACCTAAGTGTCTGCCACACAGGAGACATATAAAATCATTATAATATAAAAAATAGTATGTCTAGTATTGATTAAAAATGTATACTGTACTAAATGCACTACATGGATCATCTCATCCATGCTCCACAGCAATCCTGTCAATGTGGTTAAATACCTTTCTCGTGGTCCCACAACTAGACTTGTCCCTTAATCATCAGGATAAACTACCTAATATGTTTCACATTTACATTACTGCCTTAGTATGGACAGAGATGGATAGGTGAAAGACATGAATGTTTCAAGTACAAGCAGCAAATACAAAGGTGGTACAAAGTAAATCTAAATTCCAAAGATTGTTGTATTTTTGCTTTTTTTTTTTTTTTTTTTTTTTTTTTAGATAGGGTATCACTCTTTCACCCAGATTGCCAAGTTGGAGTGGGGCAGTGACACGATCTCAGCTTTTTGCAACCTCTGTTCCTGGGGTTCAAGTGATTCTCCAGCCTCAGCCTCTTAAGTAGCTGGGACTACCGGCATGAGCCACCAACACTTGGCTAATTTTTGTATTTTTTGTAGAGATGGAGTTTCACCATGTTGCCCAGGATAGTTGTATTTTTGCTTCTAATTTAAGCCACTCCACTTAATATGTTCCAACATTAGTATTAAGATAGGAGAGTGGAATTACCCTGAGCAACCTGAAGGAAATTGGGTAGTACCTAAGTCATACTTTATGCCATTAAAATAATTTTTGTTTCATAAAACAGTTAAAATATATCTATATTTGGGGTCCCACTGTAAGTACAACGACTTTTAAGTGCTCTGTTCCCTAAGAAAGATTAAAAATATATAATATTAGAGGTCACTAAGGGCTCTCTTTTAAGTAATAGATCCTTTTGATAACTTGAAAAAAAATCTATGGAATGAACATCTTCTGATGTTCATTCATATGTATAGTTAAACATATATATTTGTACATAATTTTAGGACCTTCAAAAATTGTATATGCCTAGTCTTATCTCCTCTGGAACTCCATGAACAATTAACAGTCCAAATCCCTCATTATCCTATTTGAACATCTTTCATTAAGTAAATGCACACAGTTATGATGCATCTTAATTTGATTAATCAGGATTCAGCCATCCATAAACCTCAAATACGTGTAGTGGAGATGACCATAAAAGGGTAATTATTTAAATGAAATTTAACATAATTGGGTTTCAGTTTAGGAGACAAAGATAAGAAGTGAGTAGATATCCTAATTACAAATTGAAAAAATGTCTACTTCCCCTCACTTACTTTCTCTGGGTAGTACTACTATCAGTATGAATCCCAGCATTACTTTGAGAGGGTACTTAAGTAGCTAGAGCTGTACTATTTTCCTCTTTTATTTCCTATGCAAGCCTGAATGAAGTTAAATTAAGGGTAACATAGAGGACATTATTATTCTAAACAGTTACTGCACAAAAATGTAAAAGGACTTTGATTCCAGTTGAATCTTTTTAGTTGCAATGCACATACTGTGTATATTAAGAATCAATTCCTTCAGCGCAAACACCTCTGAACTGAGGGCTAAGGCCACATTAATATGTTTTTTCTTCTTTCTTTTCTGATGAAATCATCATTGCTTTTAAAAGAATGTTGTTTTAACAATGATTTAAACTGGGAGAGACATGCTGAACAGGGAAGGGATTAGGAGACATTGACAATATAATATGTAATAAATATGTATGGAGCAATATGTAACATATAAGGAAGTATAAAATCTGTAAGCCTTTGTATGTCCACACTTTATACCTTAGCTTGAGATGTTGAATCATTTCCTTTCATGAGGTGGACTTTATGAGATCAGCTAAGGGTCTCATGACTTTGCCAGACTAGTCTCAGTCTTCAATACCTTACTTAGGGAATCTTGCAAAACATGTTCAAATAAATGAAGTGGAGATATTGATCAAATTTTACTGATTACATTTGGTTATTAGGCCAGAAATATAAAAATCCAGAAAAGAGGTGGGTACAGTGGCTCATGCCTGTAATCTCTACACTTTGGGAGGCCGAGGCAGGCAGATCACTTGAGATCTGTTCAAGATCAGCCTGGCCAACATGGCAAAACCTGTCTCTACTAAAAATGCAAAAATTAGTGGGGGATGGTGGCACATGTCTCTAGTCCCAGCTACTTGGGAGGCTGAGGCAGAAGAATCGCTTGAATCCAGGAAGCGGAAGTTGCAGTGAGCCAAGATTGCACCACTGCACCCCCACCTGGGTGACAGAGTGAGACTCTGCCTAAAAAAAAAAAAAAAAAAAGAAAGAAAGAAAGAAAGAAAGAAAAACAAAAAGAAAACAAAAAAGAGAGGAAAAAAAGAAATTGGTAAAATTGACTTGTTAAAAAAATTATCTTGCAGTTGGATCCCTTACTATTTACATTCTTTAGTTGGATCTAAATGCCTTCACAGAACTAGAAATCAGAATTGAATCAAGACCCCAAGGCACTGGAAATCCTTTGAATGTCAAATGTCAAATAAATGGTTTCATATAATCGCTGAATTGTCACTTGAAATGTGTTCTTCATGATTTGGGCCATTCCAAAATGAACCCATATATCCATGATGTTTAGCATTGTGTAATTTTGACAAGCCACACATTTGTTTTTTTAGAAATGTATTTCTAAGTATTTTGTTTATTTATTTGACTTTTATTTTAGATTCAGTGGGTTTATTGCATGGGGGTATTGTATGATGTCACAGGTTTGGGGTATGATTTATCTTGTCACCCAGGTAATGACCATAATACCCAATAGACAGTTTCTCAGCCCTTTTGCCTCTCCTTCTCTCGCCTCTTTTAAAGTCTCCAGTGTCTATTGTTCCCATTTTGTGTTTGAATGTACCCAGTGTTTAGCTCCCACTTATAAGCAAAACCATAGGTATTTGACTTTCTGTTCCTGCCTTAATTTGCTTAGGATAATGGCCTCTAGCTGTATCTATGTTACTGCAAATGACATGATTTCATTCTTGTTTATGGCTGCATAGTATTCCATGGTATGTGTGTGTATGTATGTGTGTGTGTGTGTGTATATATATGTATGTGTGTGTGTGTATATATATATGTGTGTGTATATATATATATATCACATTTGCTTTATCGAATCCACCATGGATGGACCACCTACGTTGACTCCATGTCTTTACTATTTTGAATAGTGCTGCAATGAACATGTGAGTGCATGTGTCTTTTTGGCAGAATGATTTATTTTCCCTTGGGTAGATACCCAGTAATGGAATTGCTAGGTCGAATTACATTTTGTTTTCAGTTCTCTGATAAATCTCCAAACTGCTTTCCACAGTGGAAATGGGGCTTACACATTGCCACAAAGACTATATAAGCATTCCCTTTTATCCACAGCCTTGCCAGCATCTGTTAATTTTTGGCTTAATAATAGCTGTTCTGACTTGTGTGAGACGGTATTTCATTGTGGTTTTGGTTTGCACTTCACTAATGATTAGTGATGTTGAATATTTTTTCATGTTTCTTGGCCACTTGGTCTTCTTTTGAGAAGTATCCATTCATGTTCTTTGCCCACTTTTTAATGGAGTTATTTGTTTTATGCTTGTTGATTTGTACAAGTTCCTTATAAATTTTCGATATTAGTAGACCTTTGTCGGACGCATAGTTTGTGAACCCATTTTCCTATTCTGTAGGGTGGCTGTTTACTCCATTGGCTGTGCAGAAGCTCTTTAGTTTAATTAGTTCCCATTTGTCAATTTTTGGTTTTGCTGCAATTGCTTTTGGGGTCTTATTGTCATATAATTGAATCACAGTACTAGGATGATGCTATAAGGATAAAGTTTCTGCCAGCATCATTTTGTCAAATATTCATTTCTGTCATTCTACATTCATTGCTGACTATTTAGGGACTCTCAAAGTATGATTTTAAAAGTTTTGTTTCAAATAGTTATACATACTGGAATGCATACATCAGCATGTTTGTGAAGAACACAGTATTATTTATTTCAAATGACAAGATTTACCCTTCTTCACAAGGCAGGAGATTAGCTTGATCTAAGAATAAAAATAATTTCAATAGTATTTTCCAGTTCTAATTGTTATCATTTTCCCATTTTACAAAGATATTCTACATAGTAGAAAAAAATGTAATTATCTTAATGTGAACATTCACACAACTGCTAAGTTCACTTTTCCTCTGTGAAAAATAATTATTTCTATTTCATAATGTTCTTGTCAATATTAAAGGAACCTGACTTACGTAGAGTAGTGAATAAAATATAAAAAATTATTACAACATTACTCTTCAATGAATAAATATTATTGCTCAGGACATTCTATTTCATGAGAGTTCTAAACATGTGAAAATTTTAGTACTAAATTCAGAGGATAGAAGACCTAGGCATACTATCATTGTTTGCACAAAAAGAGTTCTCTTACCAACATATAGCCATCAGTTTTTCTGAAAACTTCTAAAACTTTAATTTTAGTGCTGACTGTGCAAGATGTTATCTTTGCAGTTAAAAATATGTCTACTTATTCACCTTTTTGGAATAGCACACTGGTAATTTATGCTTTTTAACCAAGTGTCTGGAATCTCTTTGGACCTGTGATTCTTGTTGGAACCTTTTGTCACAAAGGAATGTGACTTTCTTATCCTGTGAGTTGACAGGCATAAACCATTCTTTTTTTTTTTTTTTTTTTTTTTTTAACATATAATCCCCATCAAAATGTCGCTTTTTCTGAGAGGAGCTGACCAAACATTTAATGCCAACTTATTTACTTACTTATTACACTCTTGCTGTGTGCAAACAACGTTCTGTACTCAAATTCAGAGAAGTGTAGAACTTCTGATTTCCAGGCATTCATATCCTTGTGGTAAAGATTGGCCGAAAGAAGGCCACAAGGAAACAGCAGGATACATGAGGTCCACAAAGGATTTGGCTAGTGTGAAAGCAAGGCAGACTATATTCATCCCCAGAGAAGACAACATTTAAGCTGAGTCTAGAGGAGTGAATATGCACTGGCCAGATAACAGAGAAAAAAAATGCATTCCAAGTAGAGGAAACAATATCACAAATAAATAAATACATAAAATAAAAAACAGGGTTTAACACAGAGTCTGTTATAGTCAAAGAACTACAAACATGTTATGTGCGGCTACAGCACAGGGTCCATAGGGTAGAGAGGAGGAAGGTGAAGTTAGAGAAAAGAGGTCGATATAGAGGAGTTTGTAGATCTTGTCAAACACGAGTGTCTAGTGACATCGTGTTTCTTCTACCATCATATCCTGGGAATGGAGGAGGGTTATTATTGTACGTTTAGGGCATATAGTGTAGACAAGTTGTTAGCCACTGAAATAGGGGTATTGCTTGTTATCAAAGTATATACTGACTGATACAAGAATGGCATTGATCACCATGATACAAATGGAGTGTATCACCTAAGAAGTAAATTAAGAAGAACTGATCAGATATGAGATGAGAGAAGCTTGAGGGATTGCTTTTAACTATTGGAGTCAGCTGAACCTGGGGAAATTAACTTGCTGTATTTTCCTGGTGGAATCTGTTCTTCTAAATAAGACTGCTATAGTTGTTTCTCATTGTGCATTTTTTAATTGAATACAGCAATTGAATTACAATATGTACACCATACTATCTTAAAATGATTTTACTTCTACCTTTCCAAGGTTGATATTTAAAATAATTATAATTTATAAATGAATGAAATGGGATTGGTGTAGTTGCAGCAGAAGAGAAACGCTACATGTAAGGTCAACCAAGAACTGTTAAAACAGTGGTTATTCTTTATTCTCTGACAATAGAGTTAAGGAATTCCAGGCATGTGCAAATACAAGCAACACCACAAGATATTTTGGAAACTCATGGTAATACAATGTGAGGGAAGATATTTGGACAAAAGGAAAATATGTTGTCTCTTTAAAGGATAAGAATTTATAATAAAACATCTCTCTTCCCTGCTGTTAAAGTTCTGGTTGTTATAAATAAAATTTAAATGAACCATTGCAATTTAAATAGCTTGCTGAAGCAAAAGTAAGACACCATCACATAGGTTATTATCCTCCTAAAACACTAGGAAATTAAAGAAAAATAGAATTCAAATGACTTAAAAATCTGTTTAGCTTATCAAAGTGGTTTTGGTTTTAAAAATCTAGTATAGATTCAATGGTGTTATTATTTTTGCCCCATCCTCTTTAATGGTCCTTATACATTTATTCTTGATTAGACTTATTTCTAATCAAGAATGTAAAGCGATTATTCTTAACTGTATCCTAAGATTTATTTTCTCAAAAGGTATTCTCTTTGTGATTCAATTAATCTCAGGAGTGCTTAAAAATTCTCCAGAAATGAACACTGTGAAACCTTATTATGACAGTCCATCTTTGTTACCTCTTCATTAAGTGTTAAATGAAGCTTAGTCTCAATTATTGCTCCATTCAAATAATTCAATTCCCTCTTAGAATAACCACTGTTGTAACAGTTCCTTAGTTAACCTTACATCTAGCATTTCTCTTCTGCTACAACTAGACCAATCTCATTTCATGCATTTATATGTTACTTCTAGTCACTGCAACCAAGGCTTAACTGATCCATGGCCTGTTTACAGGTATCAAAAAGAGAATTTTTTTTTTCTTTTTTTTTTTTTGAGACAGAGTTTCTCTTTAGTTGCCCAGGCTGAAGTGCAATGGCACAATCTCAGCTCACTGCAACCTCTGCTTCCTGGATTTAAGTGATTCTCCTGCCTCAGGCCCCTGAGTAGCTGGGATTACAGGTGCCCACCACTACGCCTGGCTAATTTTTTTTTTTTTTTTTAATTTTTAATAGAGATGAGGTTTCACCATGGTGGTCAGGCTGCTCTCGAACTCTTGACCTCATGTGATTCACCCGCCTCAGCCTCCCAAAGTGCTGGGATTACAGGCATGAGCCACCATTCCCGGCTGAGAAATATTTTCTTGTTTTGTCTTTGTTTTTGTTGTAGTTTGCACTTTCCAGGCTCACATTTAAGACAGAAATGTACTTTAATAACCATTCTAAACAGCATAAGCAAAGAGATGCTTTCTGGATCAAGACTATCTGAAAAATCACTTTATTGAAAGCAGATAATATGCTCAATACAGACTTACCATTATGTGACCATTGCAGTAGTAATATCTTTCCTGGCTTTGGTTTCCAACACCTTTCCCTACTTTGCACTATGACATTTTTATTTTTAAAGATCGTATATTATAGGCTTAACACAAACAGAACACTATCATGTATATAGTTATCAAATCCAGGAGTACAAAACAAGTACTTAATCATGTTCTTAAGGGTTACTTTATTCTTGCTCACTGGAATTCCTCATAGAGTCATAGTTTGTCAAGGCTACCCACTGAAATAATCTGGAGAGTTTTTATTTGTTTCCAGTCACTTGGACATTTAGTACAGGAAATTTTAATTTGACCACGTCCTATCTATGTTCACGGAAGTTCTACAGCCATTTCAAAGAGCAGAGATAGAACTGGTAATATGGTGGCCTTTGAGATCAAAATATGAAATGTTGATTCCAATTATATCCACCTATTTCAATACACTTTAAAATGAAGTGTATTTTCACTTTAAAAATGAAGGTCTGGTCCCTATGGTGAAAATCCTGTTATTTTACATTCAAACAAAGCCTGATTTTTACTGCTTATGTTTAGGATGCTAATATACAGTCATGTGTGGTAATGGACAGAAAATTGCAAGCATCTTGGTTTACCTCACATGTTAGGGGCCTCAGATCCCGTGTCTGAGTCATTGAAATACTCCAATAATGAACCGTAAATCCTTAAACAAAATTAAATATCTTCTAGGGACAGAGGATTTTTGGTTAAAAGTGAGAGCTAAACAATCTTGGATCTTGAATCCAGCTCTTAATAATTTGTGCTCTTAGACAACTTATTTAACTTATTTAACTGTTTACAAGAGTGAAAATAATAAAAGTATCAATGCAATAGGTTTATTGTGAGGATTAAAAGAGAAAATACACATGGAAGCGTGACATAGAGCCTTACAACTGTAATAAATTTTTAGGAGAAATCATTATCACAATTCCCAAGCATTCAGAAGAACATAATCCAGAGCATAATTTCAAATCTTTTGTTCCTTTGATACGTAGAGGAACACATCACAAATACCACGCGCACGCGCAAACACACACACACACATATCTAAAGATTGAATTTGCTTTTCCCAGACAAATAAAATTTGGGAAAATCTTTGCTTAGATGCCTTGGTTATGCACACAAACAAAACAGAAAGAAGAAAATATGTCATTGTTTGAGAAGGGGTTTTGTTTGCAAATTCTTTCAAAGAAGGTCATCAAGCCAATATTCAGTTCCAGAACTAAATTAAGTAAAACTTTTCCAGCAGCACTTTTTCAGCATTTTAATGATGAAGCTTGCTGATATAACATTTTGGAAATGGTAACTCTCCCAGAGTCAGAAAGACAGGAAATGAAAAGTGCTGGTAACCTCCTCAAAATGCTAATTCATTAATATTTGCTGGATGCTTTTCTAAAATCAGTAGTCAGCCATATGGGTCTGAATAAATTTCCTAATTCTCTTCAGCTTTTTATTTCTTAACTCATTGTCATTAATTTTCCTTAAGTTTGGCATGTTCTCTGTTAATTCTCAACAAGAGAAGCTGATCTTTATTCAAATCTCGTCCAGCTGCCCAACATTACCAAAAGGGAGTGATAAAAGTATACTTTGAAGACTGGGTAAAATATTTCTTTACAGAGAGAAAAAGGAGAGGCAAGAAATCTCACCATGGCTAATGTTGATATGAAATGAAAATAGTGGCAGGCAGTGGTATTTGTACACATAAATGATGAAACAACGTTTAGGTTAAAATTATGCTGTTTTTTTTTTTTTGTTTTTGATTCAACATCACCATCACTACTTTCAGAATTTTTGCATTAGGTGTCAAGGGAGAGGCATTAGTGTGAGATTTGGAAGGCAGAATACCAAGGGAGCTCATCAATCTTGACAACATTAGAGGCCCCACATGGGCAAAAGTTGAGATTCACAGTTGGTGTCAGTAGTTGACAACTACTCTCTTGGCTGTTGCAGTCTAAGTTTGCCTTTCAATTTACTAAGATTTTGAATTTACTGAGGGGAAATTTACTAGATGACCTTGAGACTGACAGTAGCCTCTTCAGTCTCTCCAGAACCACCCACTCTAGTGTGCAGGCTGAGATTAATGGAGGTAAAGTCTTAGGGCTTCCCAGAGGCAGATCCTGAGTCAAGGATTCAAATGAAGTAGTTTAGCAGGTCAGACATCCTAGGAAACACCAAAAGGGAAGGAAAGAAGACAAACTCTCATTTGTTATTGGTTGAGGGCTGCTGCTAAAAGTCATTTTTTTTTGGTCATATTTGTCCTTTTTTGAGTGTAGGTAGCATGGATCTGATGTAGTAGAGAATTCTCGGGTAGCCGGAAGTCAGCTCTTATTTACTACTTATATCATAATAAGACCATAGGGTATGCCATACCATATCTATATTTGTCAAAATCCTATTTATCTTCAATGCTACCTCAAACAATCATTGTGAAACCATGCCTAATTTCTCCTATTTGGCATTAATTATGTTTTTACCTCTATTTCCCTAGCACATCTCTTACAAATTGTTTTAACAAATTGGTCAATCTAGTAGAGTAAAATCATGCGTATATCTGTTGATCATGCTGTAATGTGAACATCTGGAAGTCAGAGACTATGAGACACAGAGTTCTCTCAAGTCACCTAGCACAGTCTTCGCATGAAGGACTGAGCTTGTTGACTTGGAAGAACTTGACTAGGGAGGGAATCCTATGGTCAAGAACCCTGGTCTCAAGACAAACAGTCCTGTGCTCTAATCTCTAATCTTCCACTTAATAATCGTATGTCTTAGGCTGGAAATTTACTTCTTTAAGCATCATTTTTTAAATAAAATCTATAAAATAAGAATGCTGACATATATTGTAGAGCATTGTAATAATAAAAATACCTTTCTTGTGTCATGTTTTCTTGTTCTTATACTGTCTACTAGGCAGAACCCAGATTAATGGGGAAAGTTAAAGAAATCCTACAAATAAGCAGGAAGATTGAGCATAGGTGATAGTTTATGTTCTTTTCAACTCTAAAATTCTGTAAAATAATATAGTGTATATTTTCCTGGCCTCAACCAGCCTAAAGATAAAATTAGTGTAAATTATATTAATGAAGTTAAATAGTTTCAGAACAATTACTTCGGGTGTAGCTTTATTAGCAATTGTGCAATCTCCAGTCATTTCCCCATTCAAAAAATGATCTTGGCTATTTCAGGCATGTGGTCCTCCCTAAAGTCTGAAAGTGAGGAACATTGCCTATTGTATTGGTCAGGGTTCTCTCAGAGGGACATATCTTTTACATACATGTATACATAAAAATGGGGGAGTTTATTAAGTATTAACTTGTATAATCACAAGGTCCCACAATAGGCCGTCTGCAAGCTGAAGAACAAGGAAAGCCAGTCCAAGCCCCAAAACTGAAGAACTTGGAGCCCGATATTCAAGGGCAGGAAGCATCCAGCATGGGAGAAAGATGTAGGCTGGGGAGGCTAGGCCCACCATCTGCTTTTCATGTTTTTCTGCCAGCTTTATATTCGCTGGAAGCTGATTAGATTGTGACCACCAGGTTAAGGGAGGATTTGCCTTTCCCAGCCCACTGACTCAAATGTTAATCTCTTTGGCAACACCCTGCCAGACACACCTGGTATTAATACTTTGTATCCTTCAGTCCAATCAAGTTGACACTCAGTATTAACCATCACACCTTTTTTGTTAGCAGTGTACCATTAGGATCTAGAATATTGACTGGAATGTTGTAAGTGTTCTAGCCACCTGTACTTGCCACTAAATGAATGAGTACGAGAGGTTGGTATGTGTGCACACACATGTGCGTTCAGGTGTTTGATATATATTTAGGCATTTGAATATATTCTACCCAATTACTAAATGTGCTATTAAAGATATCACTCCTTCTTATAAAGGCAAAGATATCTGAGTCTAAACTCACTTCACATTTTCTAAAACTGTGAAGGATGCTTTGAAACTATAGAACAATCTTTGAAAATAATGTGGGAACAGTTCCATTTGAGCAGAAAGTAGTTACATCAATGCCAATAAGAAGTGTTAACCAGAAATATCATAACTTATGGTCTGACGTAGCAGATGCACATTAAAATGGGATTTTTGATATTGAGTTGTCAGGTTAGACAAAATATATAAATTCTCTTTGGATTCTAGTATTCTCTAATTCTAAGTGTATAATGTGGTCATTAAAAATTACTAAATAGGGCCAGGTGCAGTGGCTTACGCTTGTAATCCCAGCACTTTGGGAAGTTGAGGTGGGCAAATCACTTGAGGTCAGGAGTTCAAGACCAGACTGGCCAATATTGCAAAACCCTGTCTCTATTAAAAACACAAAAATTAGCCGGGCATGGTAGTGCACGCCTATAATCCAAGCTGCTAGGGAGGCTAAGGCAGGAGAATCTCTCGAACCCAGGGGGCGGAAGTTTCAGTGAGCCAAGTTCACGCCACTGTATTCCAGCCTGGGTGACAGAGCGAGGCAGCCTCAGGGAAAAAAAAAAAAAAATTGAAAATTACGAAACAGATTGTTTAGGAACCTAATGAACTTAGATAAATTTAGTGAAAGAAAAGTACTCAACATTTTAATGAAAATCTAACAATTTAAGGGTTAAAATGGTGGCCCTGGAAGTTCAGAGGAGTAGTTAAAAAAATGAGATTGAGTGTTGGATATGGCCTGGGGTGGTACCCTGCTTCTGGCATTTGTCAGCTAAGATCTTTTTGAACAATGTAGCCACCCAAAGACTCACTTTTATGACATGTAAATTATGAGCAATGCTTACTTCACATTGTTGTAAAGATTAAAAATTATAATGTGTGGTAATATTTCATGAAACCCCTGAAACATAAAAATGCTCCATAGTTGGCACAGTGTTTTGTTTTATTTTGATTGTAATCAGTCTTAGACTGAAATATCATGCAAAATATGCTAATTTTGGCCATTAAGATGCTATCAAGGGATCTTTGTTGTGCATCTTTTGATCCAGTAGATGAAATAAAATAGATTTCTACAACTCCTTATAGTCCACAAAATTAATTTGAATCTAGCAGATCAGAAAGCAGACTGCCTTAATTAAGGCAGAACATTTAAAGCAGTGCATGGATCATAATAAGAAATCTCTGTTTGCTATCCCCATCATTAAAATAACATATTTCATGTTTGACCTCTTGACACGGATTTTTCTAAGTAATTTATTTCATAATCCTTTTTTATTTTGAAGAATGGTTATTTCTTTCAAATATGCATACTAACTTACCAAAAATAAATTTGTAAATATGTCTAAAGAAAAACATTTAAAAAATCTGTAATACCAGCACTGCAAGACAGTCTTTTCTACTATGCTAGAATTTTCCTCTTGTTCTCTTCATGTATTAATTCATTTGTTTATGTTAATTAGCTTATTTTAAAAAGGCGTATTTACACAGGCCCACCTCCATTTTTACCAGCTTTTATTCTATAAAAATTTTTCATTTTGCTGTTTTTGAAAAAAGCAATCTTTTTATAAAGCTTGCAGAGTATTCCACACTTTATTTAATCCACTCTACCATCGAAACAGTAAGTTGTTTTCAATTGTTTGTTATAATAAATTCACTGCTGTTATGGTATCATTGGACATAAATCATTGCTGCATATCTGATTATGTCTTCAGGATAAATTATATAAAATATAATTACTAGAGAAATGAATATGAATGTTTTCAAATCTCTTGTTTCATCTTATTAAATTTCTCTCTAGAAAGGTTATTAAATTTCTGCCTAGAACCCTAGTGGCTCCCTATTTCAACCAAAGTAAGAGCCAAAGTTCCTATAAGGTCTACATATGTGACCCACTATTTAAGCTCTGACCTCTCCTTCACTACGTTCTTCTTCATTTATTCCACTGTGAACACATTTGGCCTCCTGGTTACTGTTTTTACGCAACATTCACGTTCTAGCCTCTTAGTTCCCTCTTGTAAATTATTCTTCTCTCTGTTACCTGCTTGGAGTCTACCATATCTCTGATGATGTTTTCCTCAAATTTCACTTCTTCAATGAAGTGTAGCCTTATCATCTTCTTTCTTCTGCAACTTCCACCCTCAAAGTCCTGGCTTTATAATTTAACCATTTTTTGTGATATTTTAAATTTTTCTCTCTCCTCACTCTGGACACTACATACATAGGTATCTTTAACTGTTTTCTTCACTGCTGCAGAAATCTATAGTAATGCCTCATGCATCATAGGTGCTAAACATTTGTTGAATAAATGAACATATTGACTATCACTACCAGCAACTATTATGAGTTTGTCTATTATGCAACACTCCCACAAACAATGTGAGTTTTCTTCTGGCTCTTCCATCCTGATCATATTCTCTCCCTATTGGTCCTGTTGTATTGCGCTTACCTCTGTATTCTAGGAGTTATTGCTAAGTTTTCTTACAAATCATAAAACATGTTTCCTCTAAAATTGTTTTTGAAATTTACTGTTTTTAATGATTTTTTTTTAAAAATGCATGTGTGTATTGGTTTGTGTGTATCTGTGCATCTATAAATAATTTTAATAATCCCACATATAAAATGGCTGCCTTTTTATTCCCATTCTCCATTTAACAATATCTCTTTTAAAAAAAGCCTTAGTTTATTTTTGTCAAAATTTGAGATTAAGCTCTTAATTCATTTAATTATATTCCAGAACCAAAGCAAATGTATTTTTAATATTTTTGTTACTGGTATTTATAATATTTAAAGTATGCTCTGTTTCTTGAGTATTTTATTTCTGTGACTTGAGTACATAATCACTTTATGGTCAGTTTTTGGTTCTGTATTTCTGTTTACACATCTTTGAATGAAAAGAGATTCAGTCATTCATACTACTTGACCATAAACTGGCATTTCGATTCATTTCTATTCCTGTTTACTGGTTGAGTATCAGTGTTTCCTCTCAGGACTTAAGCTAGAGAGCCAGCAGATGTATTAATATGTAGCTTTTCAGAAAAAAAAAATTGTTTAGTTTATCAAATGTGGCTTAACAAAATTAAGGGAAGCTATCATCGGCTCTCTCTGGACTGAATTAAGAAAAGTGAAAATTATTTGTCAGTAATTGAAAATAGAGTTGATACTTGATCAACACGGGTTTGAACTGAGCAGATCCACTTATATGTGGATTTTCTTCTACCTCTGCCACCCCTGAGACAAGACCAACTCCTCTTGTTCCTCCTCTTGCTTGGCCTACTCAATGTGAAGACAATGAGAATGAAGATCTTTATGATGATCCACTTCCACTTAATAAATATTACCCTCAGTTGACCCTTAAACTAGGCAGGGGCTAGGGCGTCAACCCACCACATAGTAAAAATGTGTATAATTTTGACTCTCCCCAAACTTAACTACTAATAGCCTACTGCTGACCAGAAGCCTTACAAATAACATAAACAAATTTTGTGTATGTATTATGTACCTTATTTTTACAATAAAGTAACTTAGAGAAAAGAAAATGTTACAAATAAAATTGCAAGTAAGAGGAAACATATTTACTACTCATTAAATGGAAGTGTATCATCACAGAGGTCTTCATCCTCATCATCTTCACATTTGTTCAGGCTATGGAGTGGGAAGGAGCGGTTAAGACTGGCTTTGTGCTGTCTCAGCAGGGGCAGAAGAGGTAAAGAATGTGAAGATGAGGCAGAAGAGTTAGGCACACCCCGTTAACACCCCGTTAACCTTTTTGTTTACTTTTTATTTATTTATTTATTTTATTATTATTATTATTATTATTATTATTATTATTATTATTATTATTATTTTGAGACGGAGTCTCTCTCTGTCGCCCACGCTGCAGTGCAGTGGCGCAATCTCGGCTTACTGCAGTCTCCTCCTCCCGGGCTCACGCCATTCTCCTGCCTCAGCGACCCGAGTAGCTGGGACTACAGGTGCCCGCCACCATGCCCAGCTAGTTTTGTTTTCTTGGTTTGGGGTTTTGTTTGTTTGTTTTTGATATTTTTAGTAGAGACAGGTTTTCACTGTGTTAGCCAGGATGGTCTCGTGACCTCGTGATCTGCCCTCCTCAGCCTCCCAAAGCGCTGGGATTACAGGCGTGAGTCACCGCACCCAGCCACCCCATTGACTTCTATTGAAAAAAATCCAGGCTGGGCTTAGTAGCTGACATCCATAATCCCAAAACTTTGGGAGGCTGAGGCAGGAAGATTGCTTGAAGCCAAAAATTTGAGACTAGCCCAGGCAACATAGTGAGACCTTGTCTCTGCAAAATATTTATTTTAAAAATTAGCTGGGTATAGTAATGCATACCTGTAGACCCAGCTACTTGAGAGTTGGAGGTAGGAAAATTGCTTGAGCAGGAAGTTTGAGGCTGCAGTGCGCCATGATCTCACCACTCCACTCCAGCCTAGGCAAACACAGTGAGAACCCACCTCAAAAATAAATAAATAAATAAATAAATCCACTCATGAGTGGTGGCACACAGTTCAAATCCATGTTCTTCAAGGGTCAACAGCATATATTCCCTTTCTTATAATTTTCTTAATAACATTTGATTTTCATTTGCTTACTTTAAGAATACAGTACAAAATACATGTAACATACAAATATGTGCTAATCAACTGTTTATGTTATTGATAAGGCTTCTGGCCAAGAATAGGGTGTAGTTAAGATCTGGGGGAGTCTAAAGTTATATGCAGATTTTTGCCTGCATGGTAAGAAATCAGTACCCCTAACCCTTCTGTTTTTCAAGGGTCAACTGAAATGCTTAATTTTCCTCTGGCAAGAAAGCTAGAGGAAAAATCTAAAATTCCAAAACTTCAAAATGTGAAGACAGTACCATCCCATGACTTTTTCTGTCACAAATTATTACTTGCCTGATTTCAAATTCTAGAATAAGAGTGCTAGCATCTATCTATTTACACATTTCTTTATTACTTTACTAGAAACAGAATAAACAATGCCTTAAGGGATAAAATCATGACAACTAGTTTTCTTGGTGGAGATCCTGATTTCTAAAACACAAAAATAAAATGCAAAGATGTCTTCTCATCTCTTTCCCCAAATTTTATTTCCTTTGGAAAAAAAAATTTGTTTTAGCTTCAATCACCAGTGGTGATTTTCATTTCGTATCTTCAAGCTCATCATTACATACAATTTTGTTTGATTCTGTTTTCATGATTGTATGTTTTAGTTTTATAATGAGATTTTTAATTTTTATTTTGTAGAATATATTCTGCTAGTCAGATGTTATCTTTAAGAGGGCTACATTGAATTTTATTTCTGGTTTTTAATTGATCTATTCCAGCATTCTTGTATTACAGTATTTTTAAAAATCTGAGCATTGTATTTTCAAAAACTTTCATTTTTGCATCTCATGCTGGTTTTTTTCCTGCATTTCACCCTATACTCTCATCTTTATGAAATGTTCTTCTATATTAAATTTTCTTATATATTAAAAGAGATTCTTCATAATCTTCTAAACTATTGATTGAGATATAATAAATTATGGTGAGAGGAATATTAGTACTCTTTTCTGATGGGGAGGCAACTGGCAGAAACTCAAATGCCAGGAACCCTGTTGGTATGCCTTCAAATCCCATTTACTAAGTCAATGTACCCCTACTTCAGCTAGTGATAGTTGTGAGTTTAGGCTGATAATTGCACATACGTGCTGCTTCTGTAGGTTATTGTCTTTGAAAATGATCATATTGGGAGGATTTGTCTCCAAACCACCACCATGCAGTAAAGGCAGAGAGAACCTGTATTTAATGATTAACAAACACTAGGAAACAAGATGCTAGACCCTTGACTAAAGGTGGCAATGCCTTATAGAGATCTCATTCATGTTTCTTTAGATATATTCCTCAGTGTCCATTGCTACAAGTAGAAATAAACTGATAGTGTCATATTGACTTTGTATTTAGTAGCATTGCTAAACTCAGATATATACATACATGGATATATATAAGTACATATATGTATACATACATAATATTCTAAATACACAATGATTTTGTCTATTAATGATGAATATTTTACTACTTCTTGCAAAATTCTTATAAAATTCATTTGTTTGTTTCTTGTTTTTATTGCTCTGGTCAGGAAGACTTCTATCAAAATGCTGAATAGAAGAAATGACTGCAGACATCCTGTCAAATTGTTTATCTTTGGACAAGAGTTTGTAATAGTTCACTATTAAACATTATAATTGCTCTAAACTTTAAATTAATTTTCACTGATTAACAAATTTTCATTTTATTTCCAGTTTGCTAAAAACTTTAAGTATGATGACTGTTGAATTGTTATCAATTGCTTTTTGTATCAATCAACATGAACATATGATTCATCTTCTATATTCAACTAATGTGGTGACTTACAATGATATATTTCCAAATAATAAACCAACTTTACATTTTTGGAAAGTCAAATTTATTTGTGATATATAATTTTACATACAATATATTGCTGGATCCAATTTTCTAATACTGTGTTCAGGATTTTTTATTTCATTTTTTGAAATAGATAGGTCTGTAGTTTTCCTTTATTGTACATCTTCATCTGTTTTTCCAATCTATGGCACTTTCTTGCAAAAAAAGAATCTATTGGTATATGTTCCATCTTTATTTTCTGCAATTTCATGTATTATTGGTGTTATTTCTTCCTTAATTGTTTGGAAGAATTTGCAGGTGAAACCATCTAATCCAGAATTTTCCTTTGTTGAAAGGCTGTAGATTGTGATTATAGCTTTAATGAAGATAGAGCTATTTACATTTTCCATTTCTTTTGTGTCAATTTTGAGAAATTTTATTTTTTCTAGAAATTTTTCTATTTCCACTCAATTTCCAAATTTTGAGATGAAGTAGTCTATAATATTCTCTTATTGGCTTGTTATAAATCTGTCTTTCAACTACTCCTTCAGTGGCTTCCCCAGACATGAGTAAAATGCTAATATTATAAATACTAGCAAAAAATGCAAATAAGGATCTACTTTAAATTAGTATTTTTCTCGGCCGGGCGCGGTGGCTCAAGCTTGTAATCCCAGCACTTTGGGAGGCCGAGATGGGCGGATCACGAGGTCAGGAGATCGAGACCATCCTGGCTAACACGGTGAAACCCCGTCTCTACTAAAAAAATACAAAAACTAGCCGGGCGAGGTGGCGGGCGCCTGTAGTCCCAGCTACTCCAGGAGGCTGAGGCAGGAGAATGGCGTGAACCCGGGAGGCGGAGCTTGCAGTGAGCTGAGATCTGGCCACTGCACTCCAGCCTGGGCGACAGAGCGAGACTCCGCCTCAAAAAAAAAAAAAAAAAAAAAAAAATAGTATTTTTCTCAATTCTTAGCCATGCAAACATAATCTTTGTACTGTTATTCATGTATTTTATTTTAGATTTATTCTACCTTCAAAATCATTGTTGTTTTAAACATTTTATTTGTGTGTATATAGATATATATTTTGCTTATATATGTACTTTTAAAAGCACTCTTCACTTATTATACTACTATGTTCCCCTGTGGGATTAGTTTTCTTCTGCCTTAAGTTCTTCCTTCAATAATTTCTTTATTATGAATCTATTAGTCAGAAACCTAGTTTTGTGGGGTTTTCTTGGTAGAAGCAGGCAAGGATGGCCATTTTACCTTAATTTTCAAAAATATTTTCACTATATATTTAATATTAGAATATTAGAAGTATCTTTAGTATTCTAAAAATGGCATTCTCTTATCTTCTGAATTCCATTGTTTATAGTGAAAAATTACACACGAGTTTTAGTGTTTTGAAGCTAGAGTATCTTCTATCTCTGGATGCTCTTTTCTTGCCTTTGGTTTTCACCAGTTTTACTATGATGGACCTAAGCATGTTTTACTATGTTTTACTTTGGTTTTCACCAGTTTTACTATTATGGACCTAAACATTCATTGAATTTTTTTCCATTTTGGGTTAGCAAAGCTTCTTGAATCTCTGAGTTGATATATCTCATTTGTTGGTATCATTATCTTCTTGATATTGCTTCTGACCCACTTACTGTTTATTACTTCCTTACTGAGACTCAAATTACATTTAAGTTAAAACTTTTTACTGTGATCTACATAATATTTACTCTCATTTTTCTAATTTGTATTTTTTTTCGCATGTATGTTCCAAGCTGGGTTTTTCTTTTTACCAACGTAACTCCCAGTTCACTAATTATTTGCTGTGTACTATGAAATATGCTAAATCTATCCAATTCTTAATTTCAGTTATTCTTCTTTTCAGTTACATTTAGATTTATTTTTAATACATTCAATTTCTCTGATAAAATTAATTTTCCCATATATTCTCTCAAACATATTAATTACAATTATTTTATATTATTTTGTTTCTATTTCTCTTATTTCATTTTTTAGAAAACTTTGATTTTAAGTTCAGAGATACAAGTGTGTCACGGGGTTTGTTGTACAGATTATTCCAACTCCCAAGTAAGCATAATACCCAGTATTTTTCCTGATCTGCTCCCTCCTCCTACCCACATATTAATCATAATTATTTTATTTTATTATATTTCTGTTTCTGTTGTTTTTCTTTTTAAAAATCTTTTAAATTCTGGGGTACAAGTGCTTGTTTGTGACATAGGTAAACATGTGTCATAGGGGTTTGTTGTACAGATTATTTCATCATCCAGTTAAGCCTAGTACCCAATGATTATTTTTCCTGATCCTCTCCCTCCTCCCACCCTCTATCCTTTGAAAGGCCACAGTGCATGTTGTTCTCCTTTCTGTGTCCACGTGTTCTCATTATTTAGCTCCCATTTATAAGTGAGAATAGTCAGTATTTGGTTTTCTGTTTCTTTGTTAGTTTGCTAATAATAATGACCCCCAGCTCCATCCATGTCCCTACAAAGGACATGATCTTGTATTCTTTTTTTTATGGCTGCATAGTATTCCATGGTGTATGTTTCACATTTTCTTTATCCAGTCTATCATTGACAGGCACTTATGTTGATATGACGTCTTTGCTATTGTAATTGCAGTTAAAGTCCCTAGATGATATATTAGTCTGTTTTCATGCTGCTGATAAAGACATACCTGAGACTGGGAAGAAAAAGAGGTTTAATTGGATTTATAGTTCTACATGGCTAGTCTGGCCTCAGAATCATAGTGGGAGGTGAAAGGTGCATTTTATGCGGTGGCAGAAAGGAAAAATGAGGGAAAATCAAAAGCAGACACCCCTCATAAACCCATCAGATCTTGTAAGACTTATTCACTATCATAAGAATAGCACAGTAAAGACAGGCCACCATGATTCAATTACCTCCCCTGGGGTCCCTCCCACAATGCATGGGAATTCTGGGAGATACAATTCAAGATGAGATTTGCGTGGGGACACAAAGCCAAACTATATCACTCTGTCCCTGTCCCCTCCAAATCTCATGTCTTCACATTTCAAAACCAATCATGCCTTTCGAACAGTCCCCTAGAGTTGTAACTAAGTTCAGCATTAACCCAAAAGTCCACAGTCCAAAGTCTCATCTGAGACAAGGCAAGTTCCTTCTGCCTATGAGCCTGTAAAATCAAAAGCAAGCTAGTTACTTCCTGGATGCAGTGGGGGTACTGGCATTGGGTAAATACAACCATTCCAAATGGGATAAATTGGCCAAAACAAAGGGGTTACAGGGCCCATGCAAGTTCAAACTCCAGCAGGGCAGTCAACTTTTAAAGCTCCAAAATGACTTTGACTCCAGGTCTCACATCCAGGTCATGCTGATGTAAGAGGTAGGTTCCCATGGTCTTGGGCAGCTCTGTCCCTGTGGATTTGCAGAGTATAGCCTCCCTCCTGGCTGCTTTCATGGGCTGACGTTAAGTGTGGCTTTTCCAGACACACAGTGCAAGTGATCAGTGGATCTACCATTCTGGGGGTCTGGAGATGGTGGCTTTCTCCTTACAGCTTCACTAGACAGTGCCCCAGTAGGGACTCAGTGTGGGGACTCTGACCCCACATTTCCCTTCTGCACTGCCCTAGCAGAGGTTCTCCATAAGGGCTCTGGCCCTGCAGCAAACTTTTGCCTGAGCATCCAGGTGTTTCCGTATAACTTCTGAAATCTAGATGGAGATTACTAAACCTCAATTCTTGACTTCTATGCATCCACACACTCAATGCCACATGGAAGCTGTCAGGGCTTGGGGCTTCCACCCTCTGAAGCCACAGCCTTAGCTGTACCTTCACCCCTTTCAGTTATGGCTGGAATGGCTGGGACACAGGGCACCAAGTCCCTAGCCTGCACACAGCATGGAGGACCCTTGGACAGGCCCACAAAACCACTTTTTCCTCCTGGGCCTCCAGGCCTGTGATGGGAGGAGCTGCCATGAAGGTCTCTGACATGGCCTGGAGACATTCTCCCCATGGTCTTGGGGATTAACATTAGGTGCCTAGCTACTTATGCAAATTTCTGCAGCCAGCTTTAATTTCTCCCCAGGAAATGGGTTTTTCTTTTCTATCACAGAGTCAGGCTGCAAATTTTCCAAACTTTTATGTTCTGCCTCCCTTATGAAACTAAATGCCTTTAACAGCACTCAAGTTACATCCTGAATGCTTTGCTGCTTTGAAGTATCTTCAGCCAGATACCCTAAATCATCTCTCTCAAGTTCAAAGTTCCACAAATCTCTAAAGTGGGGGGAAAATACCACCAGTCTCTTTGCTAAAACATAACAAGAGTTGCCTTTGCTTCAGTTCCCAGCAAGTTCCTTATCTCCATCTGAGACCATTTCAACCTGAATTTTATTGTCCATATCTCTATCAGTCATTTTTTGGGCAAAGCCATTTAACAAGTTTCTAGGAAGTTACAAACTTTGACACATTTTTCTGTCTCCTTCTGAGTCCTTCAAACTGTTCCAACCTCTGCCTGTTACCCAGTTCCAAAGTTGCTTCCATATTTTCAGGTGTCTTTTCAGCAACATCCCACTCTACTGGTACTGATTTTCTGTATTAATCTATTTTCACACTGCTGATAAAGACATACCCAAGACTGGGAAGAAAAAGAGGTTTAATTGGATTCACAGTTCCATGTGCCTGGGGAGGCCTCAGAATCATGGTGGGAGGTGAAAGGCACTTCTTACATGGTGGTGGCAAGAGAAAGTGAGGAAGAAGCAAAAGTGGAAACCCCTGATAAACCCATCAGATCTAATGAGATGTATTCAATATCATGAGAATAGCACGGGAAAGACAGGCTCCCAATATTCAGTTACCTCCCCTTGGGTCCCTCCCACAACATGTGGGATTCTTGGAGATTCAATTAAAGTTGAGATTTGGGTGAGGACATACCAACCATATCAGATGATAACACAAATATTTGGATTACTTATAGAAGTTTAAATTTTTAATTTAGTTTTTAGCAACTTAGATCTATTTTCATTATTCCTGTCAATTGTTATTGAATTTTTGAAATTTATATGAAAAAAATATCAAGGGTATACATGATGTAGTAAACTAATTTTCTTCCAGCAGCATGAAGACAATGGGCAACATGATCTTAACCAGTCTATTTCCAATGTATCATTACTTCTAACTCTTTTTTTTTTTTCTTGGGTTCATAACTGGAAAGCCTTCCATATATACCAGGACCTTTTTCCTGGGTAGGTTTTCAACTCAAATTTTTTGTGTCTCTAGCACGATAAAACTGCTAAAATATCTGCTTCTTTTTAAATTATTGATTAACAATTTTCAGTAGCTGAGCATCTTGCCCTGCCCATGTTCAACTTAGGAAACAAAAATTACCTAAACAAGAATTTGCATCAGAGATTGCAGCTCTGGACAAAGCAGCAGGAGGGGACTCACATTGTGAATTTTACCTCCAGATCAACTGCAAGAACAAACCAGCAGTCCTGAGAGGACCCACAGACCCTCTGAAGGAAGTGGACTACTCCTGCAGGATCCAGAGACCCTACCAAAACTGTGAGTGCCCCAACTGCAGAAATGGAAAGGGAGACCCTCCTCTCCTGAACACACTGCCCCTGACTGGAGAAGCTGACAGTCTGTTTGCAGGAGAAGTTTCCCACTTTACTTGCAACGGAGTCAATTTGGAGAGCTGAGCGAAATACAGGGGTAGAGGAAGCAGCAGAATGCCCTGGGAGCTCACTGGGTCTCCTAGCAGGCCATTCCTTCCTAGCACCACAGGGATCCAATGGGAGAGGAGCAGGGGGTATAACTACACAGGAAGAAGGAGATCTCTAGCTGAACTTTGTAACACTTTTAACCAGGTGAGAAGCCTCCTGGCCAGAACTCAGGGAAGGGTGCGATTCTGGTGTGCAGATTCCTCAGGTTGGGGAAGAACCAAGCCTTTATCTTTTGCAGCTGGGAGGTGGGTAGCCTGGGGCAGGTTTTCAAGCCCATCTCACTCTCCACCTGGAAATTTCAAGCCCATCTCACTCTCCAACTGGGGGCTGTTGGCGGGTCAGGGGCAGGCGCAGTGGGAGTGAGACTGGCCCTTTAGTTTGCATGGGAGCTGGGTGAGGCCTATGACTGCTGGCTTTTCACCACTTCCCTGATAACCTGCAGGACTCAGCAAAGGCAGTCATAATCTTTCTAGGTACACAACTACAGTGACCTGGGAATCTCACTCCCGTTCCCCACAGCTGCCATAGGAAGACCTGCCCAAGGAGAGTCTCAGCTCAGACATGCCTAGCTCTGCCCTCACCTAATGGTCCTTCCCTACACATCCTGGTAGCAGAAGACAAAAGGCATATAATCTTGGGAGTTCTAGACCCCTGCCCACCACCAGTTCCTTCCCATACTACCACAAGTGATGCTCTCTGGGAAGCACCAACTCCTGGCAGGAGGCCAACGAGAACAAAAAATAGAGCATTAAACCACCAAAGCTAAGAACCCCCATGTAGCCCATTGCACCCCCCTGCTACCACCACTGGAACAGGCGCTGGTATCCATGGCTGAGAGACCCAAAGATGGGTCACCACAGAGCACTGTGCAAACAACCCTCAGCACCAGCCCAGAGCCAGAAGACCCAGAAGAGAGACAACAATCACTGCAGTTCAGCTCACAGGAAGCCACATCCACAGGAAAAGGGGAAGAGTACTACATCAAGGGAACACCCCATGGAACAAAAGAAATAGAATAACAGCCTTGACCCTAGACCTTGCCTCTGACAGAACCTACCCAAATGAGAAGGAACCAGACAAATGACCCTGGTAACATGACAAAACAAGGCTCATCAAGACCCCCCAAAAAATCACACTAGTTCATCAGCAATGAATCCAAACGAAGACAAAATCCCAGATTTGCCTGAAAAAGAATTCAGGAGGTGAGTTATTAAGCTAATCAGGGAGGGACCAGAGAAAGCCATAGCCCAATACAAGGAAACCCAAAATATGATGCAAGAAGTGAAGGGAGAAATATTCAAGGAAATAGAAAGTTTACAGAAAAAAAAATTCTAAAATTCAGGAAACCTTGGACACACTTTTAAAAATGCAAAATGCTCTGGAAATTATCAGCAATAGACTTGAACAAGTAGAAGAAAGAAATTCAGAGCTTAAAGACAAGGTCTTCAAATTAACTAAATCCAACAAAGACAAAGGAAAAGGAATAAGAAAGTATGAACAAAGCCTCCAAGAAGTCTGGGATTATGTTAAATGACACAACCTATGAATAATCAGTGTTCCTGAGGAAGAAGATAATTCCAAAAGCTTGAAAAACATATGTGGGAGAATAATTGAGCAAAACTTCAATGGCCTTGCTAGAGACCTTGACATCCAAACACAAGAAGCATAAAAAACACCTGGGAAATTAATTGCAAAAAGATCTTCACCTAGGCACATTGTCAACAGGTTGTCCAAAGTTAAGATGAGGGAAAGAATCTTAAGTGCTGTGAGACAAAAGCAACAAGTAACCAATAAAGGAAAACCTATCAGATTAACAGCAGATTTCTCAGCAGAAACCCTACAAGCTAGAAAGGATTGGGGCCCTATCTTTAGCTTCCTCAACAAAACAATTATAAGTCAAGAATTTTTTAACCAGCAAAACTAAGCATCATATATGAAGGAAAGATACAGCCTTTTTCAGACAAACAAATGCTGAGAGTTCACCATTACCAAGTCACCACTACAACAACTGCAAAAAGAGCTCTAAATCTTGAAACAAATCCTGGTACCACATCAAAACAAGACCTCTTTAAAGCATATATCACACAAGACCTATAAAACAAAAATACAAGTTAAAAACAAAACAAAAACAAAAAAAGTACATAGGCAAAAAAGAGCACAATGAATGCAATGGTACCTCACATTTCAATACTAACATTGAATGTAAATGGCCTAAATGCTCCACTTAAAAGATACAGAACTGCAGAATGGAAAAGAACTCACTAATCAACTGTCTGCTGCCTTCAGAAGACTCATCTAGCACAAACAGAATCACATAAACTTAAAGTAAAGGGATGAAAAAAGGCATTTCATGCAAATAAACACCAAAAGCAATTTGTTGTTTGTCTGATATTTTTATATCAGACAGAACAAACTTTAAAACAACATCAGTTAAAAGAGACAAAGAGGGGCATTATATAATGGTAAAGGCCTTGTCCAACAGGAAAATATCACAATACTAAACATACATATACCTAAAATTGGAGGTCCCAAATTTATTAAACAATTACTAATAGACCTAAGAAATCAGATAGACAGCAGCACAATAATAGTGGAGGACTTCAGTACTCCACTGACAGCACTAGACAGCAACACAGTAATAGTGGGGGACTTCAATGCTCCACCAATAGCACTAGATAGGTCATCAAGACATAAAGTCAACAAAGAAACAATGGATTTAAACTATACCTTGGAACAAATGGACTTAACAGATACGTACAGAAAACTTCATCCAATAACCACAGAGTACACACTCTATTCAACAGCACAGAGAACTTTCTCCAAGACAGACCACACGATAGGCCATAAAACAAGCCTCAATATGTATAAGAAAATTGAAATTATACCAAGCACTCTCTAAGACCACAGTGGCGTAAAATTGGAAATCAACTCCAAAAGGAACCTTCAAAACCATGAAAATACTGGGAAATTAAATAGCCTGCTCCTAATCAAGCACTGGATCAAAAACAAAATCAAGATGGAAATTAAAAAATTATTCTAACTGAACAACAATAATGATGCAACCTATCAAAATATCTGGGATACAACAAACGCAGTGCTAAGAGGAAAGTTCATTGTCCTAAATCCCTACATTAAAAAGACCAAAAGAGCACAAACTGACACTCTAAGGTCACACCTTAAGGAACTAGAGGTAACAAGAACAAACCAAACCCAAACTCAGCAGAAGAAAGGAAATAACCAAGATCAGAGCAGAACTAAATAAAATTGAAACAAACAAACAAAAATACAAAAGATAAATGAAACAGAAAACTGATTCTTTGAAAAGATAAATAAAGTTGATAGACCATTAGCAAGATTAACCAAGAAAAGAAGAGAGAAAATCCAAATAACCTCACTAAGAAACAAAACAGGAGATATTACAACTGACACCACTGAAATACAAAAGATCATTCAAGGCTACTATGAACACGTTTATACATATAAACTAGAAAAACTAGAAGAGATGGATAAATTCCTGGAAAAGAATACTGTCCTTCTAGTTTAAATCAGGAAGAACTAGATACCCTGAACAGACCAATAACATGCAGCAAGGCTGAAATGGTAATTAAAAATTACCAACAACAAAAAAGTCCAGGACCACACAGATTCATAGCAGAATTCTACCAGACACTTAAAGAATAATTGGAACCAATCCTTTTGACACAATTCTACAAGATAGAGGAAGAAGGAACCATCTCTAATTCATTCTATGAAGCCAGCACCACTCTAATACCAAAACTAGGAAAGGACAAAATCACAAAAGAAAACTATAGACTGATATCTTTGATTAATATAGATGCCAAAGTCCTTAACAAAATACTAGCTAACCAAATCCAGCAATATATCAAAAAGATAACCCGGCATGATCAAATAGGTTTCATACCAGGGATGCAGGGATGGTTTACCATATGCAAATCCATAAATATGATACACCACATAAACAGAAATGAAAAACAAAAATCACATGATCATTTCAATAGATGCAGCAAAATTATTCAACAAAATCCAGCATCTCTTTATGAATAAAGCTCTCAGCAAAATTGCCATACAAGGGGCATACCTTAATGTAATAAAATCCATCTATGACAAATCTACAGCCAACATAATACTGAATGAGGAAAAGTTGAAAGCATTCCCTCAGAGAATGGGAATAAGACAAAGATTCCCATTCTCACCACTCCTCTTCAACATAGTACTGGAAGTTGTAGCCAGAGTGATTAGACAAGAGAAAGAAATAAAAGACTTCCAAATCAGTAAAGAGGAAGTCAAATTGTCACTGTTTGATGACGATATGTTAGTTCACCTTGAAAATCCTAAGGACTCTTCCAGAAAGTTCCTAGAACTCATAAAATAATTCAACAAAGTTGCTGGATACAAGATTAATGTACGCAAATCAGTAGCTTTTCTATACAACAACAGCGACCAAGCGGAGAATCAAATCAAGAACTCAATCCCTTTCACAATAGCTGCAAAAATAAAAAATGAAATAAAATACTTAGGAATACACCTAACCAAGGGGTCTAAAGATTCCTACAAGGAAAACTACTAAGCATTGCTGAAAGAAATCACAGATGACAAGGACAAATGGAAACATATCCCATGCTCATGGATGGGTAGAAATGATATTGTAAAAATGACCATACTGCCAAGAGCAATCTACAAATTCAATGCAATCCCTATCAAAATACCACCATTATTCTTCACATAATTAGAAACTAAAATTCTAAAATTCATAGGGAACCAAAAAAGAACCCACAGAGCCAAAAAAAAAACCTAAGCAAAAGAAACAAATCTGGAGGCATCACACTACCTGATTTCAAACTATACTATAAGGTCCTAGTCACCCAAACAACGTGGTACTGGTACAAAAATAGGCACATAGACCAATGGAACAGATTAGAGAACCCAGAACACAGCCAAATGATCTTTGACATAGCAAATAAAAACATTAACATAAAGTGGAGAAAGGACACCCTTTTCAACAAATGCTGCTGGGACAGTTGACTAGCCACATGTAGGAGAATGAAACTTGATCCGCATCTCTTACCTTATACAAAAATCAACTCAAGATGGATTAAGCACTTGAACCTAACACCTGAAACTATAAAAATTCTAGAAGATAACATTGGAAAAACCCTTCTAGACATTGACTTAGGCAAGGATTTCATGACCAAGAACCCAAAAGCAAATGCAATAAAAACAAAGATAAATAGCTGGGACCTAATTAAACCAAAGAGCTTATGCATGGCAAAAGGTATAGTCAGCAGAGTAAAACAGACAACCCACAGAATGGGAGAAAATCTTCACAATCTATACATCTGACAAAAGACTAATATCCAGAATCTACAACAAACTCAAACAAATCAGTAAGAAAAAAATCCCATCAAAAAAAAAAAAAAAAAATCCCATCACTAGTGATCAGGGAAATGCAAATCAAAACTACAATACAATACCACCTCACTCCTTTTAAGAATGGCCATAATCAAAAATTCAAAAAACAGTAGATGTTGGTGTGGATGCAGGGAACAGGGAACACTTCTACACTGCTGGTGAAAATGTAAACTAGTACAGCCACTATGGAAAACAGCATGGAGATTCCTTAAAGAACTAAAACTAGAACTGCCATTTGATCAAACAGTCCCACTACTGCTACCCAGAGGAAAAGAAGTCATTATTTAAAAAAGATACTTGCACATGCATGTTTATAGCAGCACAAATCACAATTGCAAAATCATGGAACCAACCCAAATGCCCATCAATCAACGAGTAGATAAAGAAACTGGTATATACATATGATGGACTACTATACAGTCATAAAAAATGAATTAACAGCATTTGCAGTGACCTGGATGAGATTAGAGACCCTAGGATGGAAAATCAAACATTGTATGTTCTCACTGATATGTGGGAGCTAAGCTATGAGGACGCAAAGGCATAAGAATGGTACAATGGGCTTTGAGGACTTGGGGGAAAGAGTGGGAGGGAAGAGAGGGATAAAAAACTACAAATATAGTGCTCGGGTGATGGATGCCTCAAAATCTCACAAATAACCACTAAAGAGTGTACTCATGTAACCAAATACCACCTGTACCCCAATAACTTACGGAAAAATAATTAAAAACATAAATTTTATTAAAATTCATGGATTACTTATTTGTGTTTCTCTTTTCTCTGACTTTGGTCCTTCAAGTTATAAATGCTACAGCAGCCTTAAATTCAAATTTTAGTTTAACTCATTCAGTGAAACCATTGCAATATCTGGATCACTATTTTCTGTTCAGCCTCTATTAATCACTATTAAAAACAAATTCTCTGAGGAGAAAATTTTGGCATAAATACACAGTTCCTCTCAATGTGTTTAAATTATCTCTGACTATATCTGGCATCGTGATTCCTCAAGCCCTAGCTACTGTCTGTTCTCCAATAAATTCAAACAAAAGCTTTTTCCCTTAAATTTTATCTAGTTTTGATAGTTGTTCATAGAATGAAGGATAGCTTAATACTACCTACCTCACTATAACAGGAATAGAAAATAATCATGCAAATAGTTAATTATGAAGATAAGATTCAAACCAGTGGTTTGATTTTGTTTGTTGGTTTGATTACACGTATATATATGTGTGTGTGTGTATGTATGTATATATACATGTGTGTGTTTATATACACATGTGTGTTTATATATACACATATATAATGTATGGATATATGTGTTTATATGTATGTGTGTATATATGTATGCATGTACACATATATGTATGTATGTACATGCACGTGTATATATACACACCTATACACACGCATATATGTGTATATACACATATATACATATATAAACACACACACAAACATAAATATATACACACAAGCATAAATTGAGCTGTTTACATTAAGAATGTTTATCCTTTCATATGACTTGATAATGGAGATTTGTTATAAACAAATAAAACTGTCTATTGTTACATAAACAAAAAGGTTCAGAGAGTGTGCTCACCTGAAACACACATACAGTACAGTCTTCTTCACACTAAGCCTCCATATACAATTCTTTTTTTTCTATGTCCACATCTGGACAGTATTTATGTTTCTTTCCAACTTTTATTTTAGATTCAAGGGATATATGTACAGGTTTGTTTCATGGGTAAATTAAGTGACCTGGGGGGTGGTGTACATATTATTTAGTTGCACAGATAATCAGCATAACACCCAATAGGAAGTTTTTCAATCCTAACCCTTCTTCCATCTTCCACCCTCCAATAGGTTCCAGTGTCTATGGTCCCCTCCTTGTGTCCATGTGCATCTTGTCCATGTTGAGCTCCCACTTATAAGTGAGAATATGCAGTATTTGGTTTTCTGTTCACACATTGTCTTAGCATTATGACCTCCAGCTCCATCCATGATGCTGCAAAAAACATGATCTCATTTTTTATAGCTGCATATTTTATGGTGTAGATGTACATTTTCTTTATCCAGTCTACCACTGATGGACATCTACGTTGATTCAACATCTTTGCTGTGATGAACATATGAGTGTATGTGTCTTCATGGTAGAACAATTTATATTCCTTTGAGTATATACTCAATAATGGGATTTCTGGGTTGAATGGTAATTCTGCTTAAGTTCTTTAAGAAATCTCCAGGCTGGTTTCCACAATGACTGAATTACTTTAGATTCTCATTAGTAGTGTATAAGTGTTCCCTTTTGTTTGTGACCTTGACAACATCTACTTTTGGACTTTTTAATAATAATAATTTTGACTGGTATGAAATACTATCTCATTGTGGTTTTAATTTGCATTTGCCTAAAAATTTGTGATATTGAACATTTTTTCATATGCTTATTGGCCACATGTCTTCTTTTGAGAATTGTCTGTTCATATCTTTTGCCCATTTTTAATGGGGTTGTTTGTTTTTTGCTTATAGATTTGTTTGAATTTCTTATAGATTCTGAGTATAAGACCTTTGTTGAGTGCATTCTTTGCAGATATTTTCTCCCATTCTGTAGGGTGTTTGTTTACTCTGCTGATAGTTTATGTTGCTGTGCAGAAGTTCTTTGGTTTAATTAGGTCCCACTAGCTAATTTTTGTTTTTGTTGCAATTGGGTTTGGAGTCTTCCTCATGATGCCTTTGCCTGGGCTGATGTCCAGAATGATAGTTCCTAATTTTCCTCTAGGGCCTTTATACCTTTAGGTTTTCCATTTAGGTCTTTGTTCCGTCTTGAGTTGATTTTTGTATATGGTGAATGGTAGAAATTCAGTTTCAATCTTCTGCATATGGCAGGACAGCTATCCCAGCAGCATTTATTGATTAGGGAGTCCTTTCCCCATTCCTTGTTTTTGTTAGCTTTGTTGAAGATCAGATAGTTGTAGGTATGTGACTTGATTTCTGGATTCTGTAACCTATTCTATTGGACTAGGTGTCTATTTTTGTACCAGTACCATACTGTGTACTTGTAGTATGGTTTGAAGTTGGGCAGTGTGATGCCTCCAGCTTTTTTCTTTTTTCTTAGGATTCTTTTGGCTATTTAGCCTCTTTTTTGGTTTCAAATGAATTTTAAAATTTGCTTTCTAATTCTCTAAAATATGTTGTTGGTAGTTTGTTAGAAATAGCTTTCAACCTGTAAATAGCTTTGGGAAGTATGGCCATTTGAACAATATTGATTCTTCCTATCCATGAGCATGAAATGTTTTTCCATTTGTCTATGTTGTCTCTGATTATTTTCAGCAGTATATTGTAATTTTCACCATAGAACTCTCTCACCTCCTTTATTTAGCTGTATTTCTAGGTATTTTATTCTTTTGTGGATATCGTGAATTGGATTGCATTTTTTATTTGTCTCTCAGGTTGTGTGCTATTTGTATATAGAAATGTACATTATTTATTTTTGTACATTAATTTTGTATTCTAAAACTATGCTGAAGTAATTTATCACATCTAGAAGACTTTGGGCAGATACTATGAAGTTTTCTAGGTATAGTTTCATAATGTCTGTGAAGAGAGATAGTTTCACTTCCTATGTTCCTATTTGGTTGCCTTATATTTCTTTCTCTTGCCTGTTTGCTCTGGCTAGGACTTCCAGTAATATGTTGAATTTGGAGTGGTGAGACTGGGCCTCTGTGTCTTGTTCCTGTTCTCAAGTGGAATGCTTCCAACTTTTTCTCATTCAGTATAATGTTGGTTCTGGGTTTGTGTTAGATAGCTCTTAGTATTTTGAGGTATGTATATTTGATACCCAGTTTGTTGAGGGTTTTTAACATGAAGGTATATTGAATTTTATTGAAAGACCTTTTTGCATCTATTGAAATTATCATGTGGTTTTGTTTTTAGTTCTGTCTATATGGTGAATCACATTTATTGATTTGGACATGTTGAACCAACCATGCATCCCAGGGATAAAGCATACTTATTCATGGTGAATTAACTTTTTGATATGCTGCTGGATTTGGTTTGCTAGTATTTTGTTAAGGATTTTTGCACTTAAGATCTTCAGGGATATTAATCTGAAGTTTCCTTTTTTCGTTGTATCTCTACCAGGTTTTGGCATCAGAATGATGAAGGCCTCATAGAATGAGTGAGGAAAGAGTTTCTCCTTAAATTTTTTTTTTTTTTTGAATAGTGAAATAGTACTAGGTCTTCTTTATATGTTTGGTAGAATATGGCTATGAATCTATCTGGTTCAGGGCTTTTTTTTTTTTCCTTTGGTTGGTATGCTTTTATTACTAATTCAGCTTCAGAACTCATTACTGGTCTGTTCAGGGACACAATTTCTTCATAGTTTAATCTTCAGAGGTTGTGTGTTTCCAGGAATTTATCCATTTCTTCTAGGTTTTCTAGTTTGTGTGCACAGAGGTGTTCACAATAGTTTCTAAGGGGTTTTTGTATTTCTCTGGGATCAGTGGCAAGGCCCCATTTGTATTTCTGATAGTGTTTATTTTGTTTTTCTCCATATTTTTCCTTACTAGCCTAACTAGTAGTCTATCAGCCTTTATTGTTTCAAAGAACCAACTGTTGTTTTCATTAATCTCCTGTGTTTTTTTTCTTTTTTTTTTCTTTTTCTCATCTCTGTTTCATTCAGTTCAGTTCTGATTTTGGATATTTCTTTTCTTCTGTTACATTTGGGCTTAGTTTGCTCTTCTTTTTCAAGTTCCTTCAAGTGGGATGTTAGGTTGTTAATGTGAGATTTCTAACTTTTTGATATGAGCATTTAACACTATAAATTCTCTTAACATTGTTTGACTATGTTCCAGAGCTTACTGTATGTTGTATATTTGTTTTCTTTTCTTTTTTTCTTTCTTTTTTTTGTCCTCATTCTTCTTTTTTTATTATTATACTTTAAGTTCTAGGGTACATGTGCACAACGTGCAGGTTTGTTATATATGTAGACATGTGTCATGTTGGTGTGCTGCACCCATTAACTCATCATTTACATTAGGCATATCTCCTAATGCTATTCCTTCCCCCTCCCTTCACCCCACAACAGGTCCCAGTGTGTGATGTTCCCCTTCCTGAGTCCAAGTGTTCTCATTGTTCAATTCCCACCTATGAGTGAGAACATGGCATGTTTGGCTTGCTTTCCTTGTGATAGTTTGCTCAGATTGATGGTTTCCAGCTTCACCCATGTCCCTACAAAGGACATGAACTCATCTTTTTTAAGGCTGCACAGTATTCCATGGTGTATATGTGCAACAATTTCTTAATCCAGTCTATCATTGATGGACATTTGGATTGGTTCCAAGTCTTTGCTATTGTGAATAGTGCCACAATAAACATATGTGTGCATGTGTCTTTATAGCAGCATGATTTATAATCCTTTGGGTGTATACCCAGTAATGGGATGGCTGGGTCAAATGGTATTTCTAGTTCTAGATTCATGAGGAATCGCCACACTGTCTTCCACAATGGCTGAACTAGTTTACAGTCCCACCAACAGTGTAAAAGTGTTCGTATTTCTCCACATCCTCTCCAGCACCTGTTGTTTCCTGACTTTTTAATGATCACCGTTCTAACTGGTGTGAGATGGTATCTTATTGAGGTTTTGATTTGCATTTCTCTGATGGCCAGTGATAATGAGCATTTTTTCATGTGTCTGTTGGCTGCATAAATGTCTTCTTTTGAGAATTGTCTGTTCATATCCTTTGCCCACTTTTTGATGGAGTTGCTTGTTGTTTTCTTGTAAATTTGTTTGAGTTCTTTGTAAATTCTGGATATTAGCCCTTCGTCAGATAAGTAGATTACAAAAATTTTCTCCCATTCTGTAGGTTGCCTGTTTACTCTGATGATAGTTTCTTTTGCTGTGCAGAAGCTCTTTAGTTTAATTAGATCCCATTTGTCAATTTTGGGTTTTGTTGCCATTGCTTTTGGTGTTTTAGACATGAAGTCCTTGCCCATGCCTATGTCCTGAATGTTATTGGCTAGGATTTCTTCTAGGGTTTTCATGGTTTTAGGTCTAACATTTAAGTCTTTAATACATCTTGAATTTATTTTTGTATAAGGAGTAAGGAAGGGATCCAGTTTCAGCTGTCTACATATGGCTAGCCAGTTTTCCCAGCTCCATTTATTGAATAGGAAATCCTTTCCCCATTTCTTGTTTTTGTCAGGTTTGTCAAAGACCAGATGGTTGTAGATGTATGATATTATTTCTGAGGGCTCTGCTCTGTTCCATTGGTCTATATCTCTGTTTTCGTACCAGTACCATACTGTTTTGGTTACTGTAGACTTGTAGTACAGTTTGATGTCAGGTAGCGTGATGCCTCCAGCTTTGTTCTTTTGGCTTCAGATTGTCTTGACAATGCAGGCTGCTTTTTGGTTCCATATGAACTTTAAAGTAGTTTTTTCCAATTCTGTGAAGAAAGTCATTGGTAGCTTGATGGGGATGGCATTGAATCTGTAAATTACCTTGGGCAATATGGCCATTTTCACAACATTGATTCTTCCTATCCATGAGCATGGAATGTTCTTCCATTTGTTTGTGTCCTGTCTTATTTCATTGAACAGTGGTTTGTAGTTCTCCTTGAAGAGGTCCTTCACATCCCTTGTAAGGTGGATTCCTAGGTATTTTATTCTCTTTGAAGCAATTGTGAATGGAAGTTCATTCATGATTTGGCTCTCTGTTTGCCTGTTATTGGTGTATAAGAATTCTTGTGATTTTTGCACATTGATTTTGTATCTTGAGACTTTGCTGAAGTTGCATATCAGCTTAAGGAGATTTTGGGCTGAGACAATGCGGTTTTCTAAATATATAATCATGTCATCTGCAAACAGGGACAGTTTGACTTCTTTTCCTAATTGAATACCCTTTATTTCTTTCTCCTGCCTGATTGCCCTAGCCAGAACTTCCAACACTATGTTGAATAGGAGTGGTGAGACAGGGCATCCCTGTCTTGTGCCAGTTTTCAAAGGGAATGCTTCCAGTTTTTGCCCATTCAGTATGATATTGGCTGTGGGTTTGTCATACATAGCTCTTATTATTTTGAGATATATTCCATCAATAGCAAATTTATTGAAAGTTTTTAGCATGAAGCGTTGTTGAATTTTGTCAAAGGCCTTTCCTGCATCTGTTGAGATAATCATGTGGTTTTTGTCTTTGTTTCTGTTTATATGCTGGATTACATTTATTGATTTGCATATGTTGAACCAGTCTTGTATCCCAGGGATGAAGCCCACGTGATCATGGTGGATAAGCTTTTCGATGTGCTGCTGGATTCGGTTTGTCAGTATCGAGATGATGCTGGCCTAATAAAATGAGCTAGGGAGGAATCCCTCTTTTTCTACTCATTGGAATAGTTTCAGAAGGAATGGTACCAGCTCCTCCTTGTACCACTGGTAGAATTCAGCAGTGAATCTGTCTGGTCCCGGACTTTTTTTGGTTGGTAGGTTATTAATTATTGCCTCAATTTCAGAGCATATTATTGGTCTATTCAGGGATTCAACTTCTTTCTGGTTTAGTCTTGGAAGAGTGTAAGTGTCCAGGAAATTATCCATTTCTTCTAGATTTTCTAGTTGATTTGCGTAGAGGTGTTTATAGTATTCTCTGATGGTAGTTTGTATTTCTGTGGGGTCGGTGGTGATATCCCCTTTATCATTTTTATTGCATCTATTTGATTCTTCTCTCTTTTCTTCTTCATTAGTCTTGTTAGTGGTCTATCAATTTTATTGAGCTTTTCAAAAAACCAGTTCCTGGATTCATTGATTTTTTTGAAGGGTTTTTTGTGTCTCTATCTCCTTCAGTTCTGCTCTGTTCTTAGTTATTTCTTGCCTTCTGCTAAATTTTGAAGGTGTTTGCTCTTTCTTCTCTAGTTATTTTAATTGTGATGTTAGGGTGTCAATTCTACATCTTTCCTGCTTTCTCTTGTGGACATTTAGTGCTATAAATTTCCCTCTACACACTGCTTAAAATGTGTCTCAGAGATTCTGGTATGTTGTATCCTGGTTTTCATTGGTTTCAAAGAACATCTTTATTTCTGCCTTCATTTCATTATGTACCCAGTAGTCATTCAGGAGCAGGTTGTTCAGTTTCCATGTAGCTGAGTAGTTTTGAATGAGTTTATTAATCCTGAGTTCTAGTTTGATTGCACTGTGGTCTGAGAGACCGTTTGTTATAATTTCTGTTCTTTTACATTTGCTGAGGAGTGCTTTACTTCCAACTATGTGGTCAATTTTGGAATAAGTGCGATGTGGTGCTGAGAAGAATGTATATTCTGTTGATTTGGGGTGGAGAGTTCTGTAGATGTCTATTAGGTCCGTTTGGTGCAGAGTTGAGTTCAATTCCTGGATATCCTTGTTAACTTTCTGTCTCGTTGATCCGTCTAATGTTGACAGTGGGGTGTTAAAGTCTCCCATTATTATTGTGTGGGAGTCTAAGTCTCTTTGTAGGTCTCTAAGGACTTGCTTTATGAATCTGGGTGCTTCTGTATTAGGGGCATATATATTTAGGATAGTTAGCTTTTCTTATAGAATTGATCCCTTTACCATTATGTAATGGCCTTCTTTGTCTCTTTTGATCTTTGTTGGTTTAAAGTCTGTTTTATCAGAGACTATGATTGTAACCCCTGCTTTTTTTGTTTTGTTTTGTTTTCCATTTGATTGGTAGATCTTCCTCCATTCCTTTATTTTGAGCCTATGTGTGTTGCTGCAGGTGAGATGGGTCTTCTGATTACAGCACACTGATGGGTCTTGACTCTTTATCTGATTTGCCAGTCTGCATCCAGGAATTTATCCATTTCTTCTAGATTTTCTAGTTTATTTGTGTAGACATGTTTATAGTATTCTCTGATGGTAGTTCGTATTTCTGTGGGATTGGTGTTGATACCCCCTATATCATTTTTTTATTGCATCTACTTGATTCTTCTCTCTTTTCTTTATTAGTCTGTCTAGTGGTCTATTTTATTGATCTGTTCAAAAAAACCAGTCCCTGGATTCATTGATTTTTTGAAGGGTTTTCCAAGAAATATTGGACTATGTGAAAAGTCCAAATCTACGTCTGACTGGTGTACCTGAAAGTGATGGGAAGAATGGAACCAAGTTGGAAAACACTCTGCAGGATGTTATGCAGGAGAATTCCCCAACTTACCAAGGCAGGTCAACATTCAAATTCAGGAAATAAAGAGAATGCCACAAAGATACTCCTTGAGAAGAGCAACTCCGAGACACATAATTGTCAGATTCACTAAAGTTGAAATGAAGGAAAAAATGTTAACGGCAGCCAGAAAGAAAGGTCTGGTTACCCACAAAGGGAAGCCCATCAGACTAACAGCAGATCTCTCAGCAGAATCTCTACAAGCCCGAAGACAGTGGGGATTCAACATTCTTAAAGAAAAGAATTTTCAACCCAGAATTTCATATCCAGCCAAAATAAGTTTCATAAGTGAAGGAGAAATAAAATCCTTTACAGACAAGCAAATATTTAGAGATTTTGTCACCACCAGGCCTGCCCTACAAGAAATCCCATAGGAAGCACTAAATGTGGAAAGGAACAACTGGTTCCAGCCACTGCAAAAACATGCCAAATTGTAAAGACCATTGATACTAGGAAGAAACTACATCAACTAATGAGTAAAATAACCAGGTAACATCATAATGACAGTATCAAATTCACATACAACAATATTAACCTTAAATGTAAGTGGGCTAAATGCTCCAATTAAAAGTATCTTTTTTTTCATTAATTTCAAATAATTTCTTGACTTCTACCTTAATTTCATTGTTTACCCAAAAGTCAGTCAGGAGCAGATTATTTAATTTCCATGTAATTGCATGGTTTTAAGATCTCTTCTTGGTATTTATTTCTATTTTTATTGCCTTGTGGCCTGAGAATGTGGTTGGTATGATTTCAGTTTTTTTGAATTTGTTGAGAATTGCTTCATGGCCAAGTGCAAGGAGTAGAAATCCCAATTTGTCATATAATATTTTTAAATGTAACTAAAATAGCTAAAATAGCTGTATAATTATTTTAACATCTTTTTACCTTTTATTTAAAATATTTCCTATGGAAGCCTTTCTTGATCATTTTATTCTATTGAAATGGAATTAAAATGGCTTTGTTGAATGAACTTCAATCCAACTATATTTTCCTCAATCTGTCCCCTCAAGTACTTGGCTCATCTTTCTACCTATGACCTCCCCTAAGGTATGCAAGGACCTACTCCCCGTGAATACATTTGTGCAGTCTCT
Source organism: Piliocolobus tephrosceles (assembly GCF_002776525.5). Taxonomy (NCBI): domain Eukaryota; kingdom Metazoa; phylum Chordata; class Mammalia; order Primates; family Cercopithecidae; genus Piliocolobus; species Piliocolobus tephrosceles. Next base: position 35,306,504 of record NC_045446.1, read on the forward strand.
TTCTACATAAACTGGGAGTTGAGGCAGAGTTCCTGTTCATCTTGAACTAAAGGTGATTTTTTCCCTCATTAAGATGATAATTTGCTTTAGGATCTGCACTCATTTAACACTAGACTTTACACATCAAAAATTTTTAAATATACTTTTCATTCTGTTTTGTTTCCCCAACATTTGGTACAGTGCCTGGAATACAGTAGGCACTTAATTATTTATTAAATACTGTCATGTATGTTTAACAATGGGATACACTCTGAAAAATGTATCATTAGGTGATGTCATGGTTATGCAAACATCGTAGAGTATGCTTACACAAATTTAGAGTACGCTTACACAAACACCGTAGAGTATGCTTATACAAACATCCTAGAGTATGTTTACATCACAGAGTATGCTTGCACATAGCTGAGCAAGCATTGTGGAGTATGCTTACACAAACCTATACACACCTAGGTTATATGGTATAGCCTATTGCTCCTAGACTATACATCTGTACACCATATCTGTGTACTGAATACTGTAGGCAATTGATACATGGTGGTATTTGTGTATCTAAACAAGTATAGAAAGGGTACAGTAAAATTATAGTATAAAAGATAAAAAGTGGCACACATGTATAAGGCACTTAAAATGGATGGAGCTTGCAGGACTGGAAGTCGCTCTGAGTGAGTCAGTGAGTGAGTGATGAGTGAATGTGAAGGTCTGGGACATTACTGTAGATTTGTAAACACTGTACACTTAGGCTATACTACATTTATATACAAAGATTATTTCTTCATTAATAAATTAACATTAGCTTATTGTAAGTTTTTATAAACTTTTCTTAAAAAAACTTTTGGCTCTTTTGCAATAACATTTAGCTTAAAACATACACACGCATTGTACAGCTGTTTGAAAATATTCTTATGTCTTTCATTCTATATGTTTTTTTATTTTCAAATGTTTTATTTTTTTTTCTTACTTTTTAAGCTTTTAGTTAAAAACTAAGACACAAACACATGCATTAGCCTAGGTCTATACAGTCTCTGGTTCAGGATCATCCGTATCACTGTCTTCCATCTCCTCATCTTGTCCCATTGGTCTTCAGGGACAATAACACTCATGGAGCTATCATCTTGTATGATAACAATGCCTTCTGAAATATCTACTGAAGGACCTGCCTGAGGCTGTTTTACAGTTGACTTTTTTTGTAAGTAGAAGGAATATACTCTGAAATAACAATAAAAATTATAGTATAGTAAACACATAAACCATAAATCAGGAACAATCATTTATTATCATCATCAAGTATTATGGATTGTACATAATTGTATATACTAGACTTTTATATGACTGGCAGAGCAGTAGGTTAGGTTAAGCCAGCATCACCACATGCGCATCCATAATGCATTGCACTATGATATTATGAAGTCTATGGAATCACTAGGCAATAGAAATTTTCAACTTTGTTATAATCTTCTGGGGACAATATGATATATGTAGTCTGTCATTGAACCAAACATCATTATACAAGGCATGACTATAAATTGTCTCCAAAAATTGATAAAATAAACAAATATCTCAAAATTCCACTGACATTATGTCATGTTCCTTCCTTTTTAAAGCCTTCATCAGGCTCCCAGCCAAAAATGTATGTTCTTCCCTTAACACCTTATACAATGAGGTTATATGTTTTACTTAATACTGATCTCTTTACTTCATTATAATTATTTATATTATTATCTTATTTTTCTCAAAAAGACTGTCAACTTCCCAAGGGTAGGAGCTGTGTCTCATAATTTATATATCTGTCTGCCAAAGGTTATGCTCAATATTTGGAGCATAATGAATGCCTGTTGAAAGAATAATTAATCACATGGAGAGGTGTGAGTTGGAGACAGTATTTTACTATCTTCAACAAGGTTGCTATGAAGCTCAAATGAAAGCAAAATACCTGTAAAAGTACTTTGTAATATGTAAAGTACAATACAATTGAAGGAATCAAGATGATTATGATTTGTTTACTATATATATCAAACAACATAGAGCTTTAAGGATCTTTGGTGCTACCACCATAACTGCTATTCAGAGGCTACTGAATACTTCTTCCAGTTCACCATAATGTGGGTTAGACATCAATCATCAATCATGAGTAAAGAAAACTACTTTCTCATAGAAATCATACTTGTAATCAGCTTCAGGATTCTTCAGCTAAATATATTTATGACAACCCTTTGAATCAAACTGAGGATTCATGCAATATCTATCCATGAAATATTTCTGATCTTCTGGTACGAACCAGGCGATATTAGGTGCTAATAGCTAAGGATATAGTGATAAACAAAATAGACATGGTCATTGCCCTGAGGGAGTTTATTTTCCAAAATAACTTATCTTTAACAATATAGCTATAATTTTATGGTTTTGTAATTGTATCTTTGAAAATTTTTTACTATATATATATATGTGTATCTGTGTGCATATATGCACACAGATACACACATATGACTTTTCCTGGTTGAGTCCTACTTACATAAAAACCACCCAGCCTATCTGATAAGAAATGTGGGGATTATTGGATTTGCTGAGTCAGACAACTAGGGAAGATATTTCTTATTATACAGCACTGAAAGATGTTTATATATATATATATATATATATATATATATATAACAGCTATATTTGTATATATAAAGTATCTATACACAAAGATACAGATACACACATATATGTATATATGATTTAATATATATACTAAGCTGTCTTATGATGTATATTACATATATTTATATCATATAGATGTGTATCTGACTTAAATAATATATAAAGCGATTGTGACATGGTCTGTACTCTGTCATCATCCTCTCTTTTTTTTTTTTCACACTGACTATGCTTTGTAGTGTGACAATGCTTTGCAGGACTCAAAGGAGTTCTATACATTGATGCTGAGAAATACAGATCTGAGTACTCAACATAGCTCCAAATAAAACAGCCAGAATTCCATGTATAGTTACTAAAATAACCCTGTGATAGGAGCTGTCTTGAACCTATTTTACTCATCTTGTAGTCTTTTAGTGAGGCTGTTAATAATGGTGACTTATATATCCACTGACCTGATGACCTATTAGACAGGAGGGGAAAATTATTCTCCATAGACATTAAAACAATAAACAATAAAATTTAGAAGAAAGGATAAAAACCCTTCTCTTCTCTAAGGAAGTGGTATCAGCAAGAACTGTGATCTGTGCTTCATATCAGTGAAAAGTGATTATGGTACATGGTACCATAAAAAAACAAATTCTTCTGAAAACTCTCTGTTCTATAAAGTTTTTTTTTTTTTTTTTTTTTTTGACACCATGCTCTTCTATATCTTCTCCTACCCCTCATATGACCTGTTCTCAGTCTAGCAGGCTCCTTCCTCTGCTAATTGTAAAATTGTTAGACTTCAGGGTATCTTTTTTAAAAAATTTTTTTTATCACTTTATACATTCTCACATAACCCTATTCTGTCTAGCAGGTTAATTACCACACATACTAATAGCTCTTAAATTTTGAGGTCCAGTCAATAATTTTCACAGGAAATTCAGATCTATGTTTTCAAATGCTTACTATCCTTGTACACTTGAATATATTATGAGCACCTCTGTCTCAAATTTCTAAATTTAAGCTCATCTCTCCCACTTGAAACCTGCTTCTTCTCTCACAATTTCTCTCTCTGTAAATGAAACCACTGATCATTGAATTGCCAAGTCATAACTGAGGCATCCATGTGTACTTCTCTAACCCTATCCAATCCACCAATTCAGACAATTATAACTCTTTAATATTTCTGAAATGCAGCTAATTCTATTACTTCTCTTCCTACAACTCTAGTTCTGGTCATCATTATCTTTCATTTGGATCACTATGTGTTAATTTTTATCATCTAGCTCCCCACTAAGTCACTCCACTCATTGGAATAGTCTTCTAAATTGTAAATACACTGAGGCCACACCCCTGCCTAAAATACTCCAGTGACTCTCCAGGACCCTCCAGATAATATCTAAGATCTTTCCTCTTATGCTTCCTCATCATGACCTGACCCCTGATGATTTGCCTGGTCCTAGCTTTTGGCCTTCTCCTTAGCTCTGACTTTCCCTTTTGAACTCTAGTAATATTAAATCTCTTACCTTATCTTGAAAGCATCATTCTGACACCATTCTTTGTCTCTGAAATTGTATATATTCCCTTCTCTCTGGAAACTTTCCCTCTTTGCTTCTTTGTGTGTATTGCTCTTAACTCATTTTTCAGGTAACAATTTAGATACAATTTTAACTGGAAAGTCTCTCTTCATCTACGTTGAGTCCCAAATCTCCAGTTTTTATTTACTCCATCTGTGTTTCCATAGCACCTGTACTTTCCTTATAATTATTCTTTTTTTTTTTTTTTTTGAGATGAAGTCTCACTCTATTGCCCAGGATGGAGTGCAGTGGCACAATCTCGGCTCACTGCAACCTTCACCTGCGAGTCTCCTGCTTCAGCCTCCTGAGTAGCTGGGACTACAGGTATGTGCTCCCATGCCTTGCTAATTTTTGTAGAAACAGAGTTTCACCACGTTGGCCAGTCTTGTCTTGAACTCCTAAACTCAGGTGATTCACTCAGCTCGGCCTCCCAGAAGCGCTGGAATTAGAGGTGTGAGTCTCTATGCCTGGCCCCCCTTATAAATTATTCTTATCAACATGCAGTACGATTGACTGACCACTTATCTGCCTTCCCTACTACACTGTTGATTCCACAATGACTGGGAATATTGCATTATTATTCACCATTATATCTCCAGTACCTAGCGTTATGTAGCACATAATAGACACTAAAAAAATTGTTCATTTCCAAATGTTTCTATTTCTTATTTACACATAATGGCTGATTTTTGCTCTTTATATAAAACATCCCTAACCTATCCTTATTTTAACCAGTGTTCTTCTTTTATCTGATTAGCAAAATGAACTTTTGGCTAAGATTTGATGTAAACAATTACAAAATAAAATCTGTAGTGTTTTCCAGCTAAGAAAAGCTTGTATATCAGGGTTTTATCTCTTACTATGCTAAGCATAATACATTCTTCTTTTTAGTTACCCTCCTCCCCTTTCTTTCTGTACTTTACAGTATACCCACTTGAGTATCTGAGTCCCCTATGGATAGAGTTGATGATTTTTTAATCTTTTTACATCTTTTTTACATCTTAAAGTGTGCAGCACAGCAGCTTGTATCTACCTTGATCTTAATAAATATTTGTTCAATTTAACTGGACACAAAATTGGAGACCTATAAGCCTGAGCTTAGAATAAATCTCCAATTTGACCCTCCAGATATATTCTCACCTTGCCCTGTGTGCAGAGAGGTAGACCTTGATGGATTGCATCAAGAAACTTCCTTGCCCCCTGGCTTCTGGTTGGATTGGCAAATAAGAGGACATGGCAGAAGATCAGAGGCAAGAAAAATAGTGAGATAAACATGTTTATATCCCTGAATCCTTTCTTGCCAGGTTACCACTCACTAAGTTCCAGTAAATACTTCCTCCTCTGATTGCTTCAATTCTAAGGGCCCTACTAGTGGCATACTGTTATAAGCATACACACATCTGGGATATTTTACTCTTCATTATTTTTTTAATTACAGACATGTCTTTTTTAATAGAACCTTTATTAGATTCTTCTCAAATTACTCAGTCTTAGTATGATATCTTTTCATGCCCAAGCCATAATTGATAAATAGCCTTCCCCTACCTTCCCCTATGTTCTCTGACCATCCCCTGCTCAATCTCCAGTATTTGTCCATTTTCACACTGCAATGAAGAAATGCCTGAGACTGGGTAATTTATAAAGAAAAATAGGTTTAATGGACTCACAGTTTCACATGGCTGGGGAGGCCTCACAATCATGGCAGATGGCAAAGGAGGAGCAAAGGCACATCTTAGACAGCAGCAGGCAAGAGGGCATGTGTAGGGGAACTCCTCTTTATAAAACCATCAGGTATCATGAGACTTATTCACTATCACAAGAACAGCAAGAGAAAAACCCACCCCCATGATTCAGTTACCTCCCATTAGGTCCCTTCCATGACACATGGGGATTATGGGAGCTACAATTCAAGATGAGATTTTGTGGGGACAGAGCCAAACCATATCACCAGGTAAACTGAGCTAACTTGGTCACTGGGGCCTATCAGTGAAAAATTGGGGCAGTTATCAAGAAGTTTTCACAGTCCTGATAAAGATATACCCGAGACTGGGCAACTTACAAGAAAAAGAGGTTTACAAGAGGAAGAGGTTTAAGTGGACTTAAAGTTCCACATGGCTGATGAAGCCTCACAATCAAGTGGAAGGCAAGGAGGAACAAGTCCCATCTTACATGGATGGCAGCAGGCAAAGACAGAATGAGGAAGACACAAAAGCAGAAATCCCTGATAAAACCATTGGATCTCATGGGACTTACTCACTACCATGAGAATAGTATGGAGGAAACTGCCCCCATGATTCAATCATCTCCCACCAGGTCCCTCCCACAACATATGGAAGTTATGTGAATATAAGTCAAGATGAGATCTGAGTCAGGACAGAGGCAAATCATATCATTCTGCCCCTGGCCCCTGCCAAATCTCATATCCTCACATTGCAAAACTAGTTATGCCTTCCCAACAGTCCCCCAAAGTCTTGACTCATTTCAGCATTAACCCAGAAGTCCACCGTCCAAAGTCTCATCTGAGACAAGGCAAGTCCCTTCTGCCTATGAGCCTGTAAAGTCAAATGCAAGCTAGCTATTTCCTAGATACAATGAGGGTACAGACATCAGGTAAATACAACTATTTCAAATGAGAGAAATTGACCAAAACAAAGGGGTACAGGGCCCATGCAAGTCTGATATCCAGTGGGGCAGTCAAATTTTAAAGCTCCAAAATGATTTCCTTTGACTCCGTCTCTCACAACCAGGTCACACTGATGCAAGAGGTGAGTTCCCATGCTCTTCGGCAGCTCCATCCCTGTGATTTTGCAGGGTAAGCCTTCTGTCTGGCTGCTTTCACAGGTTGGCATTGAGTGCCTGTGCTTTTCCAGGTGCACAATGCAAGCTGTTGGTGGAACCACCATTCTGGGGTATGGAGGACAATGGCCCTCTTCTCACAACTCCACTAGGCAGTGACCCAGTAGGGGCTCTGTGGGGGCTCCAACCCCACATTTCCCTTCCACACTGCCCTAGCATAGGTTCTCCATAAGAGCCCTGCCCCTACAGCAAACTTCTGCCTGGGTATCCAGGGATTTCTATAGATCTTCTGAAATCTAAGGGGAGGTTCCCAAACCTCAATTCTTGACTTCTCTGTACCCACAGGCTCAACACCACATGGCAGCTGTAAAGGCTTGGGGCTTGCACCATCTGAAGCCATGGCCCAAGATCTACATTGGCCCCTTTCATCCACAACAGGAGAAGCTGGGACGCAGAGCACCGAGTCCCTGTTCTGCACACAGCTCAGATACACTCAGTCCAGCATACAAAACCACTTTTTCCTCCTAGGCCTCCAGCCCTATAATGGGAGGGGCTGCCACGAAGACTTCTGACATGCCCTGGAGACATTTTCCCCATTGTCTTGGGGCTTAACATTTGGCTCCTCATTACTTATGCAAATTTCTGCAACTGGTTTGAATTTCTCCTCAGAAAAATGGGATTTTCTTTTCTATCACATTGTCAGGCTGCAACTTTTTCAAACTTTTATGCTCTGTTTCCATTTTAAAACTAAATGCTTTTAATAGCTCCCAAATCACCTCTTGAATGCTTTGCTGCTTAGAAACTTCAGTCAGATACCCTAAATCATCTCTCTCAAGTTCAAAGTTCCACAAATCTCTAGGACAGGAGCAAAATGCCACCAGTCTCTTTGCTAAAACATAACAAGAGTCACCTTTGCTCCAGTTTTCAACAAGTTCCTCATCTACATCCGAGACCACTCAGCCTGGATTTTATTGTCCATATTGCTATTAGCATTTTGGGCAAAGCCATTCAACAAGTCTCTAGGAATTTCCATACTCTTCCACATTTTCCCCTCCTCTCCTGAGCCCTCCAAATGGTTCCAATCTCTGCCTGTTACCTAGTTCCAAAGTTGCTTCCACATTTTCAGGTATGTTTTCAGCAATGCCCGTCTCTACTGGTATCAATTTACTCTATTAGTCCATTTTCATGCTGCTGATAAAGACATATCAGAGACTGGAAAATTTACAAAAGAAAGAGGTTTTATTGGACTTACAGTTCCACATGGCTGGGGAAGCCTCACAATCAGGGCAAAAGGCAAGGAAGAGCAACCCCCATCTAACATGGATGGCAGCAGGCAAAGAGAAACTGAGGAAGATGCAAAATCAGAAACCTCTGATAAAACCATCAGATCTTGTGAGACTTATTCACTAACACTAGAATAGTATGGGGGAAACCATCCCCATGATTCAATCATCTCCCACTGGGTCCCTCCCACAACATGGGGAAATTACAGGTACAATTCAAGATGAGATTTGAGGGGGGACACAGAGTCAAACCACATCAAGTAAAATACCTATTTACAAGTCCTTTGTATACCTTTATTTTGGAGCCAACAGTACACATAATTACTTGTTGGTACATATTTGGAATAACCTCTTTTTGTTCCAAGCAGAGTAACATGGAAAGAAAACACTACTATTTCCTACATTTTGCAAACTTTTAAGTAGTCCATTATTTTGCTAAATTAATTATTACCATCTTTCATAATCTTCTGTAGTTTAACTTCTAAGGCTAGTTGATTTCTTACAGTTGATGTTATAGGTCCACTTTAAACTTCCTCTTAGTTCTTTTTAAAAGTTGGATAACCGTAAATCTTATATTTTACTTAATTGATTTATCAGTGGAGTATAAGTCTGTATCACCATTTTTTTCTTTCTTTCTTTCTTTTAATTATACTTTAAGTTCTGTGATACCTGTGCAGAATGTGCCGGTTTGTTTCATAGGTATATATGCGCCACGGTGGTTTGCTGCACCCATCAACCTGTCATCTACATTGGGTATTTCTCCTAACGCTATCCCTCTCCTTGACCCCCACCCCGCAACCAGCCCTGGCATATGATGTTGCCCTACCTATGTCCATATGTTCTCATTGTTCAACTCCCACTTATGAGTGAGAACATGTAGTGTTTGGTTTTCTGTTCCTGCGTTAGTTTGCTGAGAATGATAGTTTCTAGCTTCATCCATGTCCCTGCAAAGGACATGAATTCATTAATTTTATGGCTGCATTGTATTCCACGGTGTATATGTTCCAAATTTTCTTTATCCAGTCCATCATTGATGGGCATTTGGGTTGGTTCCAAGTCTTTGTTATTGTGAATAGTGCTACAATAAACACATGTGTGCATATGTCTTCATAGTATAATGATTTATGATTTAATTAAACTAACAATCTTCTGCCCAGCAAAAGAAACTATCATCAGAGTGAACAGGCAAACTACAGAATGGGAGAAAATTTTTGCAATCTATCCATCTGACAAAGGGCTATTATCCAGAATCTACAAGGAACTTAAACAAATTTAGAAGATGGAAAAAAACCATCAAAAAGTGGGAGAATGATGTGAACAGACACTTTTCAAAAGAAGATATTTATGTGGCCAAAAAACAAATGAAAAAAGCTCACCATACTAGTCCTTAGAGAAATGCAAATCAAAACCACAATGAGATACCATTTCATGCCAATTAGAATGGCAAACAATAAAAAGTCTGGAAACAACAGATGCTGGAGAAGATGTGGAGAAATAAGAATGCTTTTACACAGTTGCTAGGATTGTAAATTAGTTCAACCATTGTGGAAGACTGTGTTGGTGATTCCTCAACAACCTAGAACTAGAAATACCATTTGACCCACCAATCCCATTACTGGGTATGTCACCAATTTTAAGAATGGAAACTGCAGACAATATTAATTTTGTAGATGTCTCACCTGTGTCAAAATGAAGTATGAACTAGGTCATTCAATCTTCCTAATCTGTTTTTTTATTTGTAATTACAAGTGAGATGAAAAATGTGTAGTGCCTAATATAATGCTTGGCATATGAGCACAAAATAATCTCACCCTCACCTCTGCATTCTAGCCACATTGACCTTATATTATAGCCTTGAATGCTTCATGCACCTTACTCCTCACCAGGCTTTGGTATATGTTGTTCTTGAATACTTATAAAATGTTCTTCCAGAAAAGCTGTTCTGATTCCCAGGATCATTTTTGCTTTCTGGTTTATATTTCATATATCTGTGTATATTTCCTTTCTAACACTTGACTCATTCATTTGTGCATTCAATCATTAAGGAGTTAGTATGTTGTTGCATCAGGTCTTAAGGATAAGAGAGTGAATAACATAAGACAATGAATCTCTCTCCTTATTGAGTTCATGTCCTCATGTCTATAATTTTTAATTAGAGTTTATAGTTACATATAGTTTTATTGAATTAATATGTTACTCCCTCACCAAACTATTACCTACATGTGGACGTAGGGTTTTTTTTTTTTTTTTTTTTTTTTCATCCTTACTTCAGTTACTTTGGTAACATAACAAATTATTCCAAAACTTAATGGCTTAAAACAACAATTGTACTTATCTTTCCTTGTTTCTGTAGACCAGAAATTTGGATAAGACAGAGCTCATTAAAGGATCAAAGTCTGAGGGCTTGAATCATTTCTCATGTTGGGCCATTAATTCAGACTGCTGGCTGAGAATGTAAGTGTCAGGAGATCTCAGCTATATCCTCATGGACTTCTTTGTGTGGTCTTTATACCTGCACTGGTTTCTACAGATGAACTTACTGAGAAGAAATCAGGTGGAGCTCTGTCACCTTTTCTGAGCTAGCCTTAGATGCCATCTAGTGTCACTGCTGCTGCATTTGATTGATTGAGGTTATTAAAAAATTTGTTCAGAGTTAAGGGAAGATACATAGACCCCCACATCTCAGCGGGAAGAGTGTTATTCATGTTGTAAAGTAGAGCATATGGAATGGAACGAACAAACACACACACACACACACACACACACACACACACTCACTCACACCCTCATCTTTGGGAAATATAATTGTCGACACACATTATTATAATCTTATTATCTACCACTTACCTTGAATATAGTAGTCACCCAATAGAAAATTATCGAATGGCAAAATCAATAAATGAAATAAAGAAGAAGCCAAATCATGAAGGAGAGATTGTGAGATGACCTATATATAATTCACACATTTATTCCACAAGTATTTTTAAGCTTTTCTTAGAAGATATATCCCCAGGGCACATTCCTTAGGATTCCTTACAACTAAGTCACTCTTGAATGTTAGTTTTTCTGGAATATTAGTATTGAAGCCTATGGACTACAGAGAGGGAAAGAGAGTTGGAAATTTCTCAAACCAACTCTATCCCCAGGAATTTGAGTTTGCTGATAACTTACAGTCAGTTCTTAATTGTGGCAATTCATCTTACCTCATTCTGCAGATATAAGAGTTAAGTGCATTGGATGACTAAGTAGGGGGTGATTAGCAGAAGTTAGTGTTGCTGAGTGGTATGGAATTGCCTCTGTCATTCAAGATTAGATGAAAAAATGATGCATCCCACAGGAGTTACGTGTAAACTATGGGATTCACAAGTGACATTGAAATAAAGGGCAATGTCATCCTGCTATAGAGGAAGATGACAAAAATCAGAATTGACAGTCCCTATAACATTGAAATTACAGTTAACTAGAGTTAATGTTAGCTTCAGGGTTCATGAATATTTCTCAATGATTATTTGTTATGCTTTCTCATGAGAATAAATGGTAAAATTTTTAAATGATATTTAATGCAAGAATGTAGACTATTGGCTTTTGTAATATTCATATATTTCTGACTGTGGGATATATTCCTGTAGCCAGTTTATTGAAATTGCTATAATCTTGTTCTCTGGGTGAGTGGAGTTTCTCTATATTTGGGCAATGTTCACTTTCAGTGTCTTATCAATAGAATCAATAGAGATGGCAACTTAACAAAACTCAGTCAGATCAGAGAACTAAATCTTACCTGGTTCTTACAGCTGTTTTATAAGTAGTCTAGTCTTTCCATTTATTTAACCCAAACAATAAACCAATAATGGGCTACACAAATCTCAGGTCAAAATTAGGTATTATAACTCATACTCTCTCTTTACCTCTTGAAAACAGCAAATTATTGGGGGGGGGGGGGCGGGATTCTTCCCTGTCAAATTCCTCCCAGCTATTCCTGGACAATTATTACGATTGTCTCATTTTTGTAAAATTGGAGATTCTCTATTTGTTGTAAACTCAACAGAGGTAAGTTAGAGCTTACTTAAGTCAAAAGAGTTTCAGTAATCCAAATGCAGGAATACAGCTAGGCCTAAAGTCGAGCACCAGCCAGCTGGCCAGTTGTCACATCTGTTCCCACTTTTATCTGTTTCTTTTAAAAATAATCTCGCTCTCTTTCTCTCTCTCTCTTCTTCTCTCTCCCTCTCTCTGTCCCTCCCTCCATCTCCCTCCCTCTCTCTCCTCCCTCTCTTTCCTCTCCTCCTCTCCCCCACCCCAGACTACTTTGATGTATGAATTTATTTTTGCTTATGGTACATAAGATGTCTTGGGCAAGATATGGCTGCCCATGACAGCAATACACAAAATTCATATGTCATTATTTGAATCATATAAAACTTAATCTGCTATCTCTCAGTTCCAATTCCAAAATCCAGGGAGACAGATTATTAGCAGCCAGCAATGTTTTTAAGCTATCATTAATTTATGATTCTATTTACTGAGTTTGACAATCTGCATTTTTAAAAAAGAAAATAAACTAAAATAAAAATCAGAGTATAAGGCACATAGAATATGTTAACTATTGAGTGTGCATTTAAGGTACCAAATAAAAATGTACTGTGGGTCTCAGTGAAAAAGCTTGAAAAATACTCTTAGGAACAGTTTGGAGATGTTTATGTCTACCTAGGTGAAGCATGATAGTTTATTCTAAAAAGAAACAGAAGTGTGTTATAAATATGGCTATGAAATTGAACCTCTGGGTAGAGGTTATGGTAGAGTTCTTACAGAAGAGGAACCTCACATGTGGATAGTGCAGAAATCCTGAATCATCCATTGCTTGCTTCTGCTCACCACCTGCATTTAAGCCTTGCCTTCATACACCACCCTCTGTGTGACCTTAGGCAGGTAATTAACTCTTTGAACCTTAGATTGATTATATTTTAAACGGAATCTTAATAAAGTTTGTGGGTTTTTTTTTTTTTTGTCTTTCTTGCAGATTTATTATGTGGACTAAATGAGATAGCCCACACTCTTAGCAAACTGTAACTAACAGTTTACAAAGAGTCGTCGTTTTACAATATTATATTAGTCCTCATTACTATTCATCATTACTGTAATATTATTCCTATTGACAAATTATATTTACCACATTTTTCCTCTTCATGTGAGGCTCTGTCCTATTGCCATTAGTAATGAAGCTCCAGTGCTGACACTCAGAAGCTGCAATTTTGTACTAAAAGCATTAATGCCATCCAGAACATGAAATGCTATCAAAGATTTTCTTGGGATTGGATGAAGTCCACTAACTATATTAATATCATATGCCAATACTAATTCTCTAAGAACTTCAGGTGTTCTTCCCCCTAGTGTGGTACCACTCTGGTGACTAATAATGGTGACTAAAAATGAAACCTTGTTCTCCTAAAGTGTTAGAGATTGCACAAAGACATCCCTATACTGGTTTGTGCTTACTTTGACAAACCATTCTTTCCCTAGGCATTGATACAGTGTATCCTTAGATTCAGATACTTTTAACTTCTAATATTTATTGAAGCAAAATTCATTTGAATGGAGTTTAAATGAAAAAGGAACCCAGAGAGTTCCTTTTTCTTCAAATAAATAGAAAAGTTTTTCTTATAGCTTCAGGATATATCCAAGCCTGGCTGAATATGAGAAAGAACATTATACTCAATGTAAGGTCCTCAAATAGAGATTCTTAGTTTCTAAAGCAACAATCAAGAGGTCCCAGGGGCACCTTTATAAGGGTACAGCTGTGTGGTCACACAGAGCCCTGAAATCAGAAGGCCTTTGCACTTGATTCAGTGTTCTGCTGTTTCCATCTTGAAATTCTTAATGATTTGGTCTTTGAACTTGAAATTTGAAAATGAAGTCCAGTGAGACAATGGAGCAGAGAAGTTTGACATATAGAAAAGAGATGCCTCACAAGAACAGAAATTCTTTGGACTCAAAATGTATGGGAGTTCAATGCAACCCACATAAGTATAAGAAAAACTCTTTAAATTTACAACCTGAGTAAGCAGGGGTGCTGGAAGTCCTATGAGGTCATATTTTTCATTTGAACCAGACCTTGCTTCAATATTTCAATGGCACTCTAAGAAGCAAAAGCAACCAGGGAATTACATAATTTTTTTTTTTTTTTTTTTCCAGACAGTGTCTTGCTTTCTCATGCAGGCTAGAGTACAGTGGTATGATCTCAGCTCACTGCAACCTCCACCTCCGGGGCTCAAGGGATTCTCCCTCTTCAGTTTCCCAAGTAGCTGGAACTATAGCCACAACCATCATGCTTGGCTAATTTTTTTGTATTTTTTTTTGTAGAGACAGAGCTTTGCCATTTTGTGCAGGCTGGTCTCAAACTCCTGAGCTCAAGTGATCTGCCTACCTCAGCCTCCCACAGTTCTGGGAGTACAGGCATGAGCTGCCACACCCGGCACTTTTCTTTTATTTTCCCTTCCTTTTATTTTATCTTATTTCCTTTCCTATTCTTTCTGTTAACTTTTACTTTAGGTTTGGGGGTACACGTGAAGATCTGTTATATAGGTAAACACCTGTAATGGGGGTTTGTTTTACATATTATTTCTTGACCCAGGTATTAAGCCCAATACCCAATAGTTATTTTCTGCTTCTCTTCCTCCTCTCACCCTCCCCCTTCAAGTAGACACCAGTGTCTGTTGTTTCCCTCTTTGTGTTTATAAGTTCTTATCATTTATCTCTGACTTACAAGTGAGAACATGCAGTATTTGGTTTTCTGTTCCTGCATTAGTTTCCTAAGGATAACTTCCAGTTCCATCCTGGTTCCCACAAAAGACATGATCTCATTCTTTCTTTATGACTGCATAGAATTCCATTGTGTATATGTAGCACATTTTCTTTATCCAATCTGTCATTGATGGGGATTTAGATTGATTCCATGTATTTGCCATTGTGAATCGTGCTTTCAAAAAAAAAAAAATCATGTGCATGTGTTTTTATGGTAGAATGATTTATATGCCTCTGGGTATATAGCCAGTAATGGGATTTCTGGGTCAAATATAGTAGTTCTACTTTTACATTTTTTTTTTTTTTTTAATACAGTCTGGCTCTGTCACCCAGGCTGGAGTGCAGTGGCATGGTCTTGACTCACTGCAACCTCTGCCTCCTGGGTTCAAGTGATTCTCCTGCCTCAGCCTCCTGAATAGCTGAAACTTTAGGTGTGCACCACCACACCCAGCAAATTTTTGTATTTTTAGTAAAGATGGGGTTTCACCATGTTGGCCAGGCTGCTCTCGAACTCCTGATCTCAAGGGATCTGCCTAACTCGGCCTCCCAAAGTGCCGGGATTACAGGCATGAACCACCTGGCCTGCTTTTAGCTCTTTGAGGAACCACCATACTGCTTTTCACAATGGTTGAACTAATAGATACTCCCACCAATAGCGTATATATATATTCCCTTTTATCTGCAACCTCACCAGCATCTGTGATTTTTTTTTTTTTGACTTGTTAATAACAGCCATTCTGACTTGTGTAAGATGCTATCTCATTGTGGCTTTGATTTGCATTTCTCTAATGATCAGTGATATTGAGCTTTTTTCATATGCTTGTAGGCCATATGTATGTCCTCATTCGAGAAGCATCTGTTCTTGTCCTTTGCCTGCTTTATAATGGAGATGTTTTTCTCTTGTAAATTTGTGTAAGCTCCTTACAGATGCTGGATATTAGACTTTTTCAGATGTATTTTCTCCCATTCTGTAGGTTGTCTGTTTATTCTATAGTTTATTTTGGTGCACAGAAGCTCTTGTGTTTAATTAGATCCCACATGTCAGTTTTTGCTTTTGATGCCATTGGTTTTGGTGTCTTTGTCATGAAATCTTTGCCCTTCTCTATGTCCAGGATGGTATTGCCTAGGTTGCATTCCAGGGTTTTTATAATTTGGGGTTTTACATTTAAATCTTTAATCCATCTTGAGTTGATTTTTGTATATGGTAAAAGGAAGGGGTCCAGCTTCAATCTTCTGCATATGGCTAGCCAGTTATCCTAGCATCATTTATCGAATAGGAAGTTTATTTTTCATTTCTTGTTTTTGTCAGCTTTGTTGAAGATCAGATGGTTGTAGATATGTGGCCTTATTTCTGGGCTCTCTATTCTGTTCCATTGATCTATATTCTGTTTTGGTATTGTAGCCCTGTAGTATAGTTTGAAGTCGGGTAAAGTGATGCTTCCAGCTTTGTTCTTTTTGATTGCCTTGGCAATTCAGGCTCATTTTTGGTTCCATATCAATGTTAAAATACTTTTTTCTGGTTCTATGGAGAATGTCATTGGTAGTCTGATAGGAATAATATTGAATCTGTAAATTGCTTTGGCCATTTAAATAATATTGATTCTTCTTATGCATTAACATGGGATGTTTTTTCATTTGATTGTTTCTTCTCCTATTCCTTTGAGCAGTGTTTTTATAATTTTCATTGTAGAGATCTTTCACCTCCTTGGTTAGCTGTATTTTATTCTTTTTGGGGCAATTGTTCAAGTGATTTCCTTTCTGATTTGGCTTTCAGTTTGGCTGTTTTCGGTGTATAACAATGCTAGTGATTTTTGTACATTGATTATGTGCCCTCTTTCCTTTTCTGGTAGTTAAAAAAAAAAAAAAAAACTAAAATAAGATGTACCTTCTCAGTATATTTTGTATATAATACAGTATTGTTAACTATAAGTATAATATTGTACAAAAGGCTACCATAATTTGTTTAATTATATAATTGAAACTATATATTCCATTCTACTCTTTGATCCTATAGATTTGACTAATTCAGATAGCTCATATAAATAGAATCATGCAATATTTGTCTTTTTGTGGCTAACATTTCATTTGCATAGTGTCCTTAAGCTTCATTCATGTTATATATTGCAGAATATTTTTCTTTTTTAAAATGGATTCCATCACTTCCTCATACAAGCCCACAATTTATGCTGAAAATGATAAAATAGAAAAATATGGTACAACTCATAGTTCCTTTTCCTTTCAGTCTTTCTTTACTCATTAGCAAGCCAAAGATAGTGTTGGTATATATACGTATATCAAGAAGTACATTTTTTTTTAAAAGTTGAGTTAAATTTGTGCAATGTTCCTACTATTCTGGTTGGAACAAAAATACATATGTATGTATGAACTACAAATATGTAAAAATTATGTAATTTCAGGAATTCCACATAAAAGCTATGTTCTTATAATTGCATTTAGTATTGGCATTGCACAAAAAATTAAAGTGAATTGTAAAACTTATAATACCTTAAAATTTTAATGTTTTTTTAGAATGACATTAAACAGCAAATAATAAACACAACCATAATTGAGAATGAGACCACAGAAGAAAAAGCTTTGTATTTTAGTACAAGAAAAATACATTTTTTTCTGCTTTTTGGAAAAAGAAACCCACGTTTTCATTTCACACTGGTCTCACAAATTATATAGCTAGACTTAAGAGTAGGATGAATTAACTGAGAATTCTGATGCAGGAAATATGTTCAATTTCTTTACCCTCAACTTCTTTTCCTAAAATTCCTCTAAAATAACATAGCATTTTGCATTTCTGGACCATTGTGTTTCTTGGGAGGACTTACTTAAAGAGAACAATTGTTTATTATTTCAATGTTTACGTAGCTCCTCTATTGACTTGGGGGAAAGGAAACACCACTGTATTTCTCCAGATTTCTAGTTTGTTTTGTTTCCTTCTCACTGGACTCTGCCCCCACGCTTCACACTAAGATTTCATGGGTGATGACGAGTCAGATGGCATTTCTCACCAGTGCTCCATTGGGTATCCTAGCAGTTTAGATCACCTCCACTGCAGACAAAGCTGCTAGAAACACATGCAAAACTCAGTTCCCCTCAGAGTTATTCTGAGAACCCTAATTCATTTGAGAAGGGGAGGGGTGGCAAAGAACTTCAGCCTACACTCCAACTTACAAAGCAGATAATAACACTGACTGTTTTCTTGTGATGACGAATCAGAGGAAAAGGCAGTCGGAAACACCATTTTAGCATAGATGGTCAGAATATGCCAACCCTCACATGTCCCGGCAATGCCATTTTCCACTTGATAGCGACAGTTTTCCTGAGGTGTGGTTAGAGGTGCAATGAGTGAAACACAATGTGTGGAATTGCAAGGAAGGGAATCGGAATGTTGATATCGAACCAAATGATGAGATGAAGAAGCCCCACAAGGAGGAAACATATGGCCATGCATATGCATGGTGATTTGGATCAGGAGCACATGTGGCTAGATGACACCATGGTAATGTTAGGGGATAGCAGTCAGAATCAGCCTTAAAAGCTGCTTACTCTCTACTAAGTGCCTCCCCATGGTGGAAAGATAGTTCTCAATTATATTAAAATGGATTTCTTCACTCTCTTGCAGGCTAGGGAATATCTCTATCTGAATATGAGTACAAATTAAAAGTACCTTGCTTTGTACTTGTTTTTTTCATTGAAGAAATTGAGTTTTTCAATTATATTTTAAAATACACATATATATTGGATATTGATTGATCTTTTCCATCTGCATTCTTTCTGATTGAGCAATTCCTCACGCATGTCCTTAAAAATCTGTTTAGATGACGACGATGATGATGATGATGATAATGCAATAACATGTCTGTTTCATCTGTCTAGTATGACATCATCTTATTGAAAATCTGCAGGAGCATACTAGCATTGTTTGAACCCTAATCATGAGGAGATGGCATATGTCTCAGCATAGTGTAGCACTGTTTGTGCTATAGGCGAGAAGCAAGGCCTCTGTTAAAAAATGTTATCTTGATGCTGTTTATCCAATTTGTTTTCTTTCATGTGGAACTGGAAACTACAGTAAGGTTTAACTAAATATTCTTTAGAAAGGATAAAATTTGGTGACAATAATTATAGTGGAGGTCATTTGCCAAGAACTTGAAGATGCTGTTGTATACCTGATATTACAGACATTTCCTTCTAGAAAATGTGTCACAGTAGATATAGTTTAAAACATCAATCTCTATTTTCAGCTTTAGACTATTCCTCCTTAACACAGTGCATATAAAAATCAACTCTTATTCAGGCAATTTGTTGTTCAGAAAAGTTGCCAAGTTAGATGAAAAACCAAATGAAATTTTAAGATTGAGAAATTGTATTATTATTCTCTTTAAAAATTCAAAATATTCCTTGCTTATTTCTTATTTGCAGAATAGTTCCTTTGTGTGCTGTGTTATGATTGTGATCTCTCTAGGCTAATACAGGTATTGTTGCTCTCTCCATATCTACCTAATACCTATTACACTATTGTTCCTAAAATGAGTAATGTGCACCTTCCAATGTGATTTAAACAATTTGGCATTCAACAAAAGCTCATAAGAATAGAAGGTGCCAAATTAATTTTCATTTAACAAATATTGGAGCAGCATAATTTTTCAAAGTGCTTTTTGAGGTGCCAGAAATACACAAAATAGAAACATTTCTTCTCTCATAGAACTTACAATCTAGTGAGGTTATGCAGGCAGTAAAAATATGGACCAAGAAGTGGACAAGGTTATTTCAGATTAGATTTTGAAGAAAATAAAATGAGATGATCCATAGTGACTATATGTAGGGGCTTCTTTAGGCAATGACAAAAATCCTCTCAAGAAAGTCACACTTGAGTTGAAACTCAACAAATGATAAAGAAGCCAGACTGTGGAATTTGGGGGGGATGCATTTCACACAGAGAGAGTAGCAAGCATAAAGAACCCTAAAAGGAAATCACCGTAGAGTGCTTGAAGTTCCAAATAAAGTTCAGTGTAGCTACAACACAGTAAGCAATGCATAAAGAAGTAAGTGGAAGCCAAAGAGCAGAAACCATATAGCAGGGGTCAGGTAACACAGGGTGACCGTAATGCATGTTGACTTCTTCTATGACATATCCTATTTTGACAGGTTTTATATCTATCTGTGCTTTAACTTAACTTCATCCTTTGGTTTCCTGAGGATAAACCCATGCCTGCCTCATTCTAATAAAATTCAGGTATCAGCTAGCTTGCCCCATTCTCTGATATTTAAAAGAGTTTGGCTTAAAATATTCAACAGCAGGCAGTGGGAAAACCAATAGCTGTCCCATTTATTTCAAAGATTTGTTTGTGGGAATGAGGCATACACACTAAATTAGTTTAATTTGCACATTAATTAATTGAATTAGAAAATTTGAATATTTATCAGAGTAAAGAATTAAGAAAGAAAATATTCCCCATTATTCCTATGTGATAAAATTAGAAATGAAGCTTAAAACTAGACTTTAAACTTAATGTTGCAAGGATTGGATATTGGGAAGAGTTTAGACATAAATATTAGCATTAATGACTATGATTACATGTAAGCAGGAAGCATGGTCTTAGGTCTAGATGATGTAACAGAACTAAAATGGATATCACTACAAAATGCCATATATACAAATTCTAGAAGATTTTCCCATTAGTAAAAAAGAGATTATAAAGATTATAAAGACTCTTTTCATTGGCTCAAGAGAAACATTATCATTGCTAGTTTTCTGACTGGAAAAAAAACAAGTTTAAGATGGGAAATCAAAGTTTTAAGCCCATGTCCAATATAGGTGTGAATCCAAATGTATACATCTATACATCCCACATGATTCAAGAAGAGATTTTGCATTTATTTAAAAATGATCTAAGACTGAGGAAATAATGAGGGCACTGGGCAGAAGACAAAACAGAGCTTTAACCCCAGTCTCCCTACCAAGAGCACATGTATCTTCCATAGAAAAATTTTAAAAAACTGAAATTAACAAACAAACCAATCTCCCTACCAAGAGTACATGGATCTTCCATAGAAATTTTTTTTTTAATTGAAATAAACAAACAGGAAAAACCTATCTCTACTGCAGCTGAGCTCACAGCAAATGTGAAAGACTACTTAAGAAATGACCCCTCAAAAAGGAGGAAAAGAAAAACCTAGCAGAATTAGCACTATGGATATGTTTAGAATAGAAAACAAAATAACTTTGTCATGATTAAAGACCTTAAAAAAAGCAGTAAATAATGCAATGAAAATATAATTCGAAAATTCAAATGAGTTGGATTTGGAAAATGTCCAAATTAGACTTCTGTAAATGAAAAAGGTAATTACTGAAATAGGATAAAATAAACACAATAGATACAGTTAACAATTTTTTTATTATTATTATGCTTTAAGTTCTAGGGTACATGTGCACAACATGCAGGTTTGTTACATGCGTATACATGTGCCATGTTGGTGTGCTGCACCCATTAACTCATCATTTACATTAGGTATATCTCCTAATGCTATCCTTCCCCCTCCTCCCCTCCCCACAATAGGCCCCAGTGTGTGATGTTCCCCTTCCTGTGTCCAAGTGATCTCATTGTTCAATTCCCACCTATGCGTGAGAACATGCGGTGTTTGGTTTTCTGTTCTTGAGATAGTTTGCTGAGAATGATGGTTTCCAGCTGCATCCATGTCCCTACAAAGGACACGAACTCATCCTTTTTTATAGCTGCATAGTATTCCATGGTGTATATGTGCCACGTTTCCTTAATCCAGTCTGTCACTGATGGACGTTTGGATTGATTACAAGTCTTTGCTATTGTGAATAGTGCCGCAATAGACATGTGTGTGCATGTGTCTTTATAGCAGCATGATTTATAATTTTTGGGTATATACTCAGTAATGGGATGGCTGGGTCAAATAAAAATGAAGTGAGCCCAAGGAAGTTAAACAGAAAGTAACATAAAAAATATGATAGATGAAAATACAAAAACTTGTGAGATGCTTCCAAAATAAGAAATTCCTAGTCGTTTACTGCACCAGGGAGATTGTCAATGAAGCAAAGGGAGGGGGGCAAATCTAACTGCTTATCAAAGAGGTTTACCTTGTCTTCCTTATTTTAGGCTGCTTCTTCTCTCCTGGTTTTAAAGGTACCTGGTTCTTCCAGTTCCTATGACTTTCTGGTTTTATCTGGTAAAAGTCAGACTCACCCCGGGCCATTTTCACTTCTGATTTGTAATTTTGCTCCACTGAGGTCTTTAATTTGGTTGTCACTCACCCTTTTGCTCTTTATCTTCCACTTTTTTTCCTCTTCTTCATCCTTTTGTATATTTACAACTTCAAAGGATTGTCACTAAAAAGAAAGAAAAAAGGACATACGACAGAGACTTCACAAAAGTTGGTCACTTGTTATAGCAAGGAATGAAAAGACAAAATAGCAAAGACGTAAATAATCTTCAAGTTAAACAATAAATATAATTCCAATCAAGATCTGAAAATGTTTTTCATTAGACATTGACAATCTGAGCTTTAAAATCTCATTATAAAGTAAAGGGAAAGACAATTTTTTAAAAGAAGGAAGTAGACTTATCCTACAAGGTATAAAGACACTGTAATGTTAAATTATTGAATTCTGTTTTCATCTTTTAGATAAGAAAAAGTAGACCACTGGAACAAAGTTGTGAGCCTGGATATAGATGTATTCAAATACAGCCAGTTTCTGAGCAATGTGAGGATTAGGGAAACTTGTGGAGTTGAAAATTTGCCTATAACTTTTCACATCCCCAAAACTTAACCACTGATAGCTTACTATTGACCAGAAGCATTACTTATAACACAAACAGTTGGTTAACACATATTGCATATGTTATATGTCTTATATACTGTATTATTATAATAAAATGGCCAGAGAAAAGAAAATGTTTTTAAGAAAACCAAAAGAGAAAATATATTTATTATTAAGTGGAACTAGATTATAAAGGTCTTTACTCTTATTATGTTTACATTGAGTATACTGAGGAGGAGGAAGAAAGGGGGTTAGTCTTGCTGCCTCAGAAGGGGCAGAGGTAGAAGAGAGGCAAGAAACGCAAGCAAATTTGGTGTAATTTACAAAAATACATCATAATTTCTGCCTGAATGTTTTGTTCTTTCATTTCTCTAAAAATGCCTCTATACAGTACCAATTCTTCCACCATTTACTTTAGTTTCAGTGCTCGTATCTTAAAAAGACCAGGTTTTAAAAGAAATCAAAGCAGCCTTAAGTAATCAGAACTCTTTTGCTAGATTGTCTAACGTGAATTTGCTTTCTGTCACTGCTTCTTCTACATATTCTTCCTCATTATTTGAGGCACTCATCTCCATCAAGTCACCTTCTGTTAATTCCTCTGATGTGGTATCTCTTAGCTCCTGAATTTCTCCAAGATCTCTATCTTAAAACCTTTCATTCTTCACCTTATTTGCCATATCCACAATCTCTCTCATGATTTCCTTGGTTGGCTTTGTTGCAAATCCTATGAAGTCATGCAAAACATCTGGACATAGTTTTCTCCAGCAGAAATTCATTACTTGGGGCTTGACAGTTTTCAGGTATTTTTCTATAATGATAGCAGTTTCAATGGAGTAATCTTTCCAGACTTTCATGATATTCTATCAGGGTTTTCTTTCATAGCGTTGATGATCCTTTCCACAGATTACCATATGTAATGAGCCTTAGCAGTCATTAAGACCCCTTATCTAGAGGCTGAATTGGAGAGATTGTGTTTGAGGGCAAGTAGACTTTTGATGCCTTTGATGTTGAACTCATGGGGTTGTGGGTGGTCAGGGACATTGTACAATATCAAAAGAGCACTTCTTGACTTCAGGGACAAAGCATGCATAGAACTTATCCAGAAAAAAATGTTATGTTCAGGCCTTCTTGTTGTACAACCCAAAGTCTGGCAGATGGTGTTTATCTTTTCCATTCAAGGCTTGAGGGTTAGCAGTTTTGTAGATAAGGACAGTCCTGATTATCAATCCGATTGCATTTGTACAAAACCATAGTTAGCCTGTCCCTTCCTCCCTTAAATCCTGCTGCTCACTTTTTCTTACAAACAAATGTCCTCTGTGGCATTTTTTTTTTTTCTTCTAATATAGGACACTTTCTTCTGCACTACAATCCTATTCAGGCACATGTCTGTTTTCTTCAGTGATTTTCTTAATAGCACTTAGGAACTCTGCTGCTTCCTGTTCAGCAGAAGCTGTTTCTCCTATTACCTTGACTCCTATTATTAATACATCTCCTGCTTCTCCTATTACTTTTACTTTTTAAAAAGCCACACCTCTTTCTAAACTTATTAAACCATCCTTTGCTGGCATTAAATTCTTTAGCTTTAGATCCTCATCTTTCATTTGCTTTAAGTTGTTATACAATGACTTTGCTTTTTCTTGAATTATATTAGAGTCTACATATATGCTTTTCTTATAACAAATCTGCACCCACATTAAAGCTGCATTTTCAGTGTGAGATAAAAATGTATTTTCTAAAAAGTACAAGTTTTTCATGTCTGCTGGAATTGGTCCTGAATGCTGAATTTATTTATCTTGAAATGTCTTGAAATGGTAGCCACCACAGCTGCAAACTTCAATCTGTGGAATCTATCGAGCAATTCAACCTTTACTTGTAATGTCATGACTCTGCTCTGCTTCTTGGGAGCACTCCCAGCATCATAGTGGCACTATGTATGGGTCTCATGATATTATCTAAGGTTTAAAATATTGCAGTAAACACAATAAAAATATGTAAGAACTGTGAGACATCTCTTTTTATTGCAATACACAATTTACTGGAGATACTGCCCACCTAGAGATGATTAGCATCACAAGGATTTTAAACAGATACTCTCAACATTTGAGCTCACCACAATAGCAACAGGATGTGCCTACAAAATTATTACCATTGTATCTTACGTACTGTAGTTAATTTTATGCAGTAATAACTTTTTTTTTTTTTTTTTTTTTTTTTGAGACAGCAGAGTGTCATTCTGTTGCCCAGGCTGGAGTGCAATGGCACGATCTTGGCTCACTGCAACTTCTGCCCCCGGGTTCAAGCGATTCTACTGCCTCAGCCTCCCGAGTAACTGGGTCTATGGGCACTCACCACTACGCCCAGCTATTTTTTTGTAATTTTAGTAGAGACAGGGTTTCATCATGTTGGCCAGGCTGGTCTCGAACTCCTGACCTGTGATCCACCTGCCTCGGCCTCCCAAAGGGCTGGGATTACAAGCGTGAGCCACCACACCCAGCCTATGCAGTTATAATTTTTTACTGTATCTTTATGTTTGTTTACCTTTCTCTCTACTGCCAATGAAGTCACATACAGTCTGCCTTTGTGTGCATGAGTTTTGATACATTTAATCTTGTTAAAACATATTTGTGTATATTTTATGGTAGTAAATGATAAAATTGACTAGAACATTTATGTATTTTATGCATTCATCCCATACCATTTTTCTAAAAATTTCCAATACTTCTCAGCTATACTGCTTGCCTGCAAGTTTTTCAAAGTGCCAAAAATCTCAAAAAAATTTTCCAACATATTTAATGAAAAAAAGCCTGTGTAGTAAGTGGACCTGTGCAGTTCAAACCCATGTTGTTCAAAGGTCAACTGTATAGAAAATTGGGATATAACAGACCTGGAATTTTAATAAGTAGTGGAAGGAAAAGAATTATTTATAAAACTGTTCCAGGACAAATGGCAAATCATACAATAATAAATAAAACCAGATTCCCTTGTACTGTACTTCAGATTATCTCAAATTTAAATTAAAGACCTCAATATTAAAACATTAGAAGAGAAAGTTGTTATAAATTAGGAGCAGGAAATACTTTCTGGAAAATAAGCAAAAGCCACAAACTTTAATGAGAAAGATTCTTAGTGACCAGAGTAAATAAACCTTTGCATTACAGTTAATACCATAAACAAAATTAAAAGACAAACAATTTTGTGGGAGAAGGTGCTTTTACAGTATGTGGTCAACAAAAGATTGGTTATTAGATTGCGTATTTTTATAAAATGCCTTCAAATTAACATTAAAAAGACACAGAATCCAAAAGTAAAATTGTTTGTCTTTCTAATGTTTATATATACACACACATATATATAATATACACAATGTTTATATATGTATATAATATATATTTACATATGATATATAATATTTATATATATTTACATGTATATATTATATATTTGCATGCACGTGTATGTGTGTATATACATGTATATATGTGCATAACAAATTCAAAGTAGTGGAGGCCTGGATGACCAACAAATATAAGAAAAAATAATGAGCTACAGTTTTAATAGAACATATAATTTTAAACAATGAGCTATTAAATCACATATCAGTTTGACAAAAAATGTAAATATCAGATATTCATAATTGTGACGCTGTAGAGAAAGAAAAACTTTCATACACTGATAATATTAGAGTAAATGGCCCAATTACTTTGGCATTATCTGGGAAATCTAAAAATGAATTATTCTACATTCCTGTAATTTCAACCCTAAGAACGTGCTCTAGTTCTATGGTGTTTCAACCTACAACATCTCTATTTTATACTGTGACTCAGTATATGCCAGAACACAACTGAAACAAAATTTTCATGAAAGAGCACTTACTCTGTGTGTGATACCGTTACGCATTGAATTGTGTCTTTTCAAATTCATCTGTTAAAAACTAATCACTAATACCTCAGAATGTGGTTTTACAGAATGTGGAGGAAGAATTTTTACAAAAATACTCCATTTTAAATGAGATAATTAGGGTGGACTCTAATTGAATATGACTGGTTCCTTAATAAAAAGGGGAAATTTGGAGACATACACATAGGGAGAACACCATAAGATAAAGGCAGAGATTGAAATGATGTTTCCACAAGCCAAGGAATCCCAAAAATTGACAGCAAACAACCAGGAGCCAACACTGCTAACACCACGATCTTGAACTTCTAGCTTCCAGTACTGTGAGACAACATATTGTTGTTTAAACCACTTTGTTACAGCCTCCATGGCAAACTAGTACAGATGAGCAATGATATTAGTAGTGTGTTTTATTTTGTTTTAAAAGTTGAAATTCATGAAATTTACCACCTACAAATAAATTATGACCTATAATTTGAAAAATTTTGCCCCAGAAAATATCTTGCATATACTACCAAGAATTCATTGAAGCATTATTCATTATAGCAAAAGCCTGTAATTACGTAAATATCAACCAAAAAGAGAATAAGTAAAATGAATTCTGGTATATTAATATAAGAGTCAATTCAATTGTAACTAAAATGAATGAACTGGAGCTACATGTATGAATATGGAAAAATGTTAAATTATAAGGTAAGTAATACAAGAAAAATATAATATGATACATATAATTTAAGACCATATATGGAAGAAAGTTCAGAAAATAAATTTTAATGGGTAGAAATGTATGCTGCAAATTTATGAAAATTTGCATGAAACTATCATACCACCTCAAAATAAGAATTATTTTCTCTCTCGTAAATATATACAAAAGGAAGAATTTGCTCTATCTCTATATTTTTTAAAAAATCACATTTACAGTAAATTGTACTTATAAGGTTCATAGAACTAATAAGTAAAAAATAATAATAATTCACCTCATATTTGTTTTTTTAAATATAAGCTCCTTGCTCTTTACATTTGGCCATTACCCTATCACTTGAAAAACTTCATAAAGTCAGACTTAGGAAAGTTTTGGAGGCAAACATAAAAATAAAAAGGTAACCAAATCCATTTGTTTCCTATTATGTGTGAAAAATATGAAACATTAATTGAATGCTTTTCATTTTGTTTCTTGTGTTATGTAGTTCTTGTTTAAAACAGAGAACAAAGATTCTCATACATCTGTTATTTATTTCATAATTCTCTCCAAAATTCTCTTTAGCAGATTTTATATGGCCATGATCCCATTATGTTTGTGTACATCTGTGTGTTCATGCTGCAAAGTAGCAAACATCAGAGGCCAGACTGCATTGTGAGGTGTACATTCAAGAGGAAGATATAGCAATGCAACAAAACTTTTTATTTTGAAAAAACTGTTTCCCAATTTCCAAGAGATTTTCTATGAATGGCATAAATAGGTCCTTTGAGTCTTAAAGACTTCAGGCTGTCCGGAAGGATAATTTATGTTTTACTTAATACATTCATGGTACTATGCCGGGCATGGTGGCTCATGCCTGTAATCCCAGCACATTGGGAGACCGAGGTGGGTGGATCACAGGGTCAGGAGTTCGAGACCAGCCTGGCCAACATGGTGAAACCCCATCTCTACTAAAACTACAAAAATTAGCCAGGCATGGTGGTGCATGCCTGTAGTCCCAGCTACTCTGGAGGCTGAGGCAGAAGAATCGCTTAAACCCAGGAGGCAGAGGTTGCAATAAGCTCTCTACTAAAACTACAAAAATTAGCCAGGCATGGTGGTGCATGCCTGTAGTCCCAGCTACTCTGGAGGCTGAGGCAGAAGAATTGCTTAAACCCAGGAGGCAGAGGTTGCAATAAGCTGAGATCATGCCACTGCACTCCAGCCTGGGCGACACAGTGAGACTCCATCTTAAAAAAAAACAAAAAAACAAAAAAACACATAAAAAAATTATGCTACCTTGCTACATTATCTATTTAATTAATTGTATTCATTATTCATTGAAAAGTTAAAATTGATTAATGAAAATGTCTACGTTTATGTGCATACTCTTCAACATGTTGGGGAAAGGGAAAACTTGGTGGTTTACCCAAGTGAAATCTAATCCCAAATGAAATCTAAATGTCTGCATAGAAAGAAAGAACAAAGCTGCTCACTTGTGTAGCCAATGAAATGCTGAACTTAGCCTGCTCTTATAAAATTTCAAAATACCATTCTACTGTCAATTCCATAACAACTTATTATCAGATATCTTTAAAGCTCAGATTTATCTCATGTTGCCTTATACGTTTAATGACCCTAAGATTTACAGATTGTAGAAAGCCTTTCAGAATTTTCCATCTATCAATCTGCACTCTTTAGAGTTAGAAAATATTTATTTCTTCATCTGCATGATAAGTACTATGTCATCGTTAATGTCATGCCACCCACAAAAGATGGTGAAATATGCAACAGCATCCAATACTTCTGGCAATGCCTGCATAACACTCTGACTAAAAGAAAACTTGAAAGCTTCTGAAATGTAAATGTTAAGTGTTTAATAATAAAAGAAGTTAGCATTAACCCCGGGGTGAGATGAAGAAGATGTAACTTGTTTTCACCCTCGTAAATAATGTGAAAAAGAATATTAAGTTGAACTCAAGTCCACAAGTCCACAAGCATTGGGTATGTTGTTGAGCACAATTCTATAAACACACAACAATAAATTATTTGTAATGTAAATAAATGAGTAATTCACACAATGGGGCAGTGCAAAGAGACTTACAATATTTTTTTTTAAATAAAGATTTTCTAATTTCCAGGATTGGTTGATTCATCCATTGATCCATTAAAAGATTGCTAAGTATCAACTAGTTTTCTAGAGCATTCAATAAAAAACAGAGGAATGAAGCAGAAAAGTATTGTTTTCTTGGTACATAGATTAGGAGAAGAAATATAATTCAATACAATTATGACAAGAATCAAGTAATGTACAGACTGCTTTGAACACATTCCAGAGTCACCTAATCTAGCCTGGCATAAAGAAAGCCTTCTATGTAGAAGTCACATTAAATAGCTTCCTCTAAATAGTAGAGTAACAACCTGGATTAAATGTTTAATTTTTTTTTTTCAGTTGTATTTCTAAGAAATTGTAACTGCTCATACATTTTGCAAAATAAAATTAATAGGTTAAATTTCATTTACTCTGTATTTTTAAAACTTTTCTAAAGCTTTTCTGCCTAAGTTACATACATTTACATCATATGTAAAGTGAGGAAAGTAACACACATCTAGACACTTTCAGATGATATCAGGCATGTTCAGGGTGGTGTGGCTATATAAAACATCTAGACACTTTCAAAACATATTTCAAGAAGTACTGCCATGTAGAAATGCTAAAAACATTAACCATCATACTAAGTATTCACTCTGAATGTATAACCAGCTCAAGTGATAATTGTTATTTTAAAAAATTTCAGTAAGTATATGGTGCTTAATCATTATATCTGCATTATTTTGACATATAATTATATTATTGATATATTTTTATTTTTTTATACTAAATATTCAAAAGCCAGTGTATATTTCATATAGACAGAAAATCTCAGTTTGAACATCTCAATTTGAACTAGCCACATTTCAAGTGCTCAAGAACCACACATTGTTATTGGTGTTTTTATTGGAAAGCAGAACTCTGTCATAAGCCAGGCATGATAGTGTATGCTGAAAGCAAACAAACCATGAAACAGAACTTAAACAGTATGAAATATATTGATCGAGAGTTGAAAGTCTCCAGCCTAGACCCACAATTCCTTTCCACAGTTGCAACCACCATTAACAGTGTGTGTTATTGACCCTAAAACATGTTTGTGCCTATAGACTCATAAATTTTATATTTATGTATTTGGATATATGTGAAAAAATATAAACATAAACATATATACAGACACACACATTATACACACACATATATCCAAATATGTATCTTAAGTAGATATAACTCATGAGATATATACATTATATTAAATTGTATATCTATGCATGTGTTTGTGTGCACATATTTGTGTGTAATTTAAGTAAAACTGAATGTTGTAAAGCCAATCTGCTCTTTGCTTACTTAACAATGTGTGTTAAAGACCATTTCAAAGGGACATATATGCCTCATTTTCTTTCTTACTAGCATAAAAACACTATGGTGAACATTTTTATACAAACATCTTTGTGCCTAGAGAGGAGTATAAATGTAGAATACAGTCCTAGAAGTATAATTACTTCATCAAATGGTACATGCATTGATCAATATTGCCAACTTATTCTGTTTTTTTATGAGACAATACATGTTGAAATGAATCTTAACACAGATAACAGCATGATTAAATAAGTGATAATTTCTTTTCTTGACCCTCATCTTCAGTCCCCAAGCCCCAGTCCCCGTACTTTCCCTTGCAGCGACTCTTGTTTTCAATTTGGAATTTCTCCTTGTTTTATATCCCCTTCTCCAAGCTTATTTGTTATTTCTCTTGGAACTATGATAACCTTATTAATCAAAATATTAGTTTCCCCAAATGATTTTATACTCTTACAATAGAAAGCCTTACAATTAAACTTTAGATATATATGATTTAGATCAAACTTGGGAAGTCTATAGATAGGAAACAAAATTTGTTAGTGAATTAACGAATTTGTCTTCAGTTTGCCATTCTAATGCAGAGGATAGAAAAGTCTTGACATAGGCTCTGCTTTGATGAAAAATATTAATATCTGAGAGCATCCTGAGCTGAGATTTTGTTTTAAAAATATCACATTTGTGCAATTCACACATATTTGTGAAATTCAAGTTCATGCATTCTTTCTTACAGAAATTTCAAATTAACAAATAGCATAATTGAGAATATTTAGTACACATCACTCAATTAATTAATTTGCTACTACTAATACTAATTTGCTACTACTATTAATATTCTTTGCTTACATTAGTTTAGGCTTGATATTTAAAGTCATCAAAGTGTAATCACTATAACCTTCCTCCATTATTGTTTCAGGTTGAGTAATTTGATATGCTGAGATTTGTAGGGAGGGGGACTAATGAGAAGTATTCAAGGAACAGAATTCATATGGATACCATTTTCAGTGCCTTTTAATACTGTACGTACATCTGCATACCTACCTGGCTTTATTTTCCTCCAACTAAAGTACTTCCTTTAACACTTTCTATAGTACAATTCTGTTGAAAATGAATTCTTTCAACTTTGTTGGACAAAGTTTAATTTCATCTTTATATTTGAAAATATTTTTATTTGATACTGAATTTAAGTTTAACAGCTTTTGTCCTTCAGTACTTTAAAGACGTTGTTCCACTGTCTTCTTGATTGCATTGTTTTTTATGAAAAATCTGCTGTCATACTTATTTTTGAACTGCTGTATGCAAAGTATCTTTTTTTGTTTGTTTGCTTTGAGGATATTTTTCCTTTATCTCTAATTTTGGGCAATGTGGTATAATGTTTGTTAGTTTTCTCCATGTTTCTGTGCCTTGGGTTTATTTAGCTTCTTGGAACTGTGGATTTATAATTTTCAGTGAAATTGGAAAAATTGTTTCTAGGTCTTTCTTTCCCCCCCCAAATTCCCTCCCTGCCAACAACACACACACACACATACACACACACAGACACACATACACACACTCATTCAAGGATTCAATTCCAAATATATTAGTATATTAGGTCACTTGAAGGTGGCTCACAGCTCAGTAATTCTTCCACAAAAAAAGAAATATTTTTCCGTGTTTTATTTTAGTTTCTAGTGCTAGGTCTTCATGTTCATTCATCTTTTCTTCTACACTATCATATTTGCCAATAATCACATCCCAGCTCACAAATTGTAGGTCTCATCTCACAAAATTTGACTTGAATCTTCTTATATTTTCTGTTTTCCTACTTAACATTAATACATGGAATAAAACTATAATTATTTTTAAAGCTGATTCTAACATCTGGCTCAGATCTAAAATGGTTTCAATTGATTGATTTTCTGCTCCTTCTAAGTAATATTTTCTTATATATCTGGTAATCTTTGATTAAATACCAGGCATTATAAATTTTACTTTATTTGTGCTGAATATTATTGATTCCTATAAATATCAGTGAGATTTTTTCATAATACAATTAAGTTACTTGGAAAGACAGTTTGATCCTGTAATGTCTTACTTTAATGATATGTTAGCTTCTGGATTAATGCTCATTCTAGAGATAATTACTCTCTATCACTGAGGCAAGACCTTCTTGAGTACTGTGCCCAATTTCCTGTGAATCATAATTTTTTTCAATTTGAGTGACATAAACAGGCACTTTTCCTTATCCTGTGTAATGCTAGACACTGTTACCTCTAATCCTTTTGGGTAGTTCTTTCTCCAGTCATTAGTAATTTTCTCACATACATGTGCAACTCATCAATATTTAGCTAAATACTTGAGAAAGACCCTTTTCATATCCCTAGAGCTCTGTTTTAATGCACACTCTCTCATACCCTGTCCTGTATTCTAGCTGCCTTTGTCTGCCCAGACTCTCTGCTTTCTCTCCTAAACTAAGGAGTCTTCTACATCTCACACAGATTTCTCCTCACTGTACTATGACCTGGATACTCTCAAATTTGTAACCTGAGGAATTTGTTTGGCTCTTCTCATTTGTCTCCCATCCCTCAGGGTTCACTGTATTTTAGTCCCTGATGTCCAGTGTCTTAAAATTATTAATTTATGTATTTGTCTATTTTTGGTTGCTTAGAAAAATATTATTGGAACTAGGAGATTTCAATGTCTTTTCCCCATCAATTAAAAATATTTTTTTTGCTCAGAAGTCCAAATGGGGTTGAATATACGAACTCTTATTTTCCTTCCCATTCTATATGGAAGAAATAAAGCAAAACAATTAAAATTGTGCACTGGAATTGTATCTTGGCACCAGAAATTTGAGGACGTTAGCAAATAATTCTGTGCCTCATTTTGTCATGTATAAAATAAAGAAAACAATAACACCTATTAGACAAATTTTATTAAGCATCATATAAGTTAGTATATGCTAAACAATATATCCCTAAAACATAGTATTTAGAACACGACCTGGCAAGTGGTAAGTTTGCTATAAAATTTAGTTATACTATACAGCCATTGAGAAAATAAGGATATAATTAAGACAATCCATTTGTACTGATAAACCCACAGTTTGACTAAATATTCAAATTTCCTATAGACTATGCAATGAAGAAAATTGTCCTTTTCATATCTTCATTTTGCTGATTAATTCCAGGCTCAATTTTGTATACTAGTATGAAATTATTTCTCTACTTAAAAATCCTGTGAAATTCCAGCCAAAGTGAGAAAGAGCCCAAGCTGTACCTATGATTGTCCAGTCTAAATTCTTTTTGGTAAAGTAACTCTGAATCATCAGGGTGACTTGAAGCAAAATAGAATTTCCTGATTTTGTGACTGTCTCCCCATCCCTTCTTTCAGTAACTCTTATATAATTTGTACTTCAGAGTAAGAAAAATAAATTTAAAAAGCCATCAATACTAAGATGTTGGTGAGGTATGCTAGCAAAAGAGAACGAAGATTTATTGCACGTCTACTATGTGCTAGACTTAGTTCTTTTAAAAGTACATGTTTTTTCTCCACCTCTCCACAATACTCTCTCATTAACCCCATTTTGCAGATACTTCTTTTTTTTTTTTTTTTAACTGAATAGGAGTGACTCAAGTTTTGTGATGACTTGTAATTGCAAAAACTGCAATTCCTTTTGTACCAACCAAATATTTGGCCACATTGTTTGTAGTCACCTAATTACAACATTAGAACTCAAATAATTTGAATAAAAAGAGCTAAGATGTATTGAGCATTATGTCATTAATCCTCATGATAACTCTATACTGTACCATCATTTGCATGTCATAAAAAAAAAAAAAAGAACTGAAGCTAAGAAAAATTGCCCAGGCTTCTCAATAAAGAACAAAGTTCTACCCTAAAGCCGTATACTTAAAACTACTGCACAACTTGTCACCTTATATGTTTAACTTTGAAATAATGCAATGTTGTACACTAAGCCCCTATTTAGGGTACCATTAAGGTAGATACCAATAAAATGAGAAAAGTCCATTCTAGAAGTAAGCTCAGTTAATATTTGTGTTTTTAGGTTTAACATTATGTTTAATTTGGATTCTATGTGACAGGTCTGGGATGGTGGGCACTAACACATTTTTATCATTTAGAACTTCTACTGAATCAGGGTATCTTAATCAGGTCTTGATAGAGGAGTAAAGTAGACTCACTTTCAAGGACAATGTTTACAAATGGATTGAATTCTGGGCACCAGTAAGTAGCAGCAGTAAGAAAGCTATATATGGTCATAGCCCTCCTTCATTTCACCACATATCCATACCAATGTAGGTACCAGAGTAACCTGTTTCTTTAAATTGTTTTGTGTTAGCTGTGCTTTCCATCCCTCTTTCTAAAATGAACTTAAATATACTGAAATTTCATTTTTGAATCACTACCAGTCAACTGATATTTTCACCTTCCCCTAAGAAGGAGGGCAGTTTGCCAATTTCATTTTCAATATGTTGCTAGTTCTGAGAATCTTCTTTCTCTCCCTTTCTCTATGCCAAGAGAGAAAAGGAGGTGAGAAAAGAAGGGATCACCAGACAAATCAACATGGGTATTTCTTTTTCTTTTCCTGAAACATCTCCCATAACTTTCTGACCTTAAAGCTTATATCAAGAAGCATGATGTCTGACTAAGAAAGGAGAGCTGTATGCAGGAAAGCTTAAATCCATCTAAAAAATAATAATCTGGTATAATCCCACTACAATAATTATTTGTTGCTTGTCTGGCTTGACAAAGAAATTTTAACACGTGTCTACCCACCAGTCATACGAGGAATGAAAACCAGAGATTTTCAGGGTAGGGGGTGTGATAAGTGGAGGATAATGATGTATGCAAGAGTTTGAACACTCCTCTGTTGCTTCTTTTACTATTTTAAAAGTGTGCATTGCAGTGGTCATTATTTTTCTGGTCAGTCTGAGAAATTAGCCTAAGGACAGACTAGTTTTGTAAAGAGTAAGGTGGGCAGAGGAATAATAGAGAAGTTGGCAAAGCATAATTCTGAAAATATGAGCAGTGGGCCTGCAATGAGACAGAACTGGGGAGTGTGGGGGAGCAGGTGGGCAGGCATCTTGGCTGGGGATGGGACAGAACATGAATCATGCCTAAGGCTTGATAAAATTGACTACAAATAAATAATTGTCTCTTACGCATAAGAAAAAAAATCAAACGGCATAGGAATTTTCTTTCTCAATATCAGAAAAACAAATAGCTGCCCCCCCCAATTTAAATCTCCATCACAGTAATAATGACTTGGATTTTCTTAAGACCCTTCCCATGAATGCACACCATGTTTATATAAAGATGTAGAAATTTAGTCTCATGATATTCTAGTGGATGCTATAGGAATATTTTAATTTTGCAGTTGAAAAAAATGGGAACAGCTGAAGTTGGAATCACTGTGATTATGTAGAAGAGAAAATGTAATAACTTGTCCTCACTATTTACAAGGTTCATGGCTGATACTCCAATAACATAGGACAGATTAACAAGAGAAAAGCATAACTTATTTAATAAAAGTTTTATCTGACTTGGCAGCCTTCAGAAACGAAGGCCCAAAGACCCAAGGAAAACTGTATATTTTTATGCTAAATCTGATGAAATAAGTGGATAGTTGTGGAGAAACATGATTGGACAAAAAGGGGTATGATCTAAGGGTTATGAATGCGGAGTGGAGGGCACCTTCAGCAAGGCCTGTTTGTTCACATTCTTTCCTGTGTCTCTGTATGACATTCCTTCTTCCTAAGCAAAATAGGTCAGAGAAAGCCTTTATAGCCATGTTTCAGGGAGGAAATATGGGAGAAAGTCAGTGACCTTTGTGTTTCTGTGGTTTTCTCAGTTGTCAAGCTGCCATGTTGTGCATGTTGTGGGGTATCATGTTTTGAGCTTGAACAATTACAACAATGATCTTCACTATTCTGGCAACAATGACTTGAACAGCCTGTGCAAAGCCTGGTGCAAAATTCTTTATAATCATGATCTCATTTAGTATTTCAGATAACCCTATTGGGTGGGTATTATTCATTTCTTTGTAGAAAATATGTTCTAAGAGATCCCAAACCTCACCTAGTGTTAAGCAACTTCTAAGGGGTGAGGGCCACGTTTGAATCTAGATTCCTGATATTCTAAATCTTATTGGCAACCACAAGAAAGAGGTGCTCCCATTGAATGCCTTTTGGGATATATTTTAGGTCACAGTGTGCAGTGACCCACAGAATAGTGATGTTGAATCTGGGGATCTGTAGCCAAGAAATAGAGCACCCTGTATTTTCCCCAAAGCAGCTGCAACATGTGGTGATGACCACACTGTGGAGAACAGGCTGTCATTCCCTTCATCATCACGATGTGTCAGGAAAGATGAGTGGGGGCCGGCATAAGGGGTGGAAGAAATGGAAGGTGGTGAGTCATGCTCTCATCTCAACATCTAAAAATAATCGCAGCATATTAAAAGAACATTTTTTTCTATAAAAATGAATTTTTTTTACCTATATGTCTGTAATTTTCCATTTCCAAACAGTATTCCATTGGCATGGGGTTGTATTCCTCGAAAATATTAACGATCATCTGGAGAAGCCAGGGAGCCAATTTAAATCATGGCACCTACATAGGCCATTGATAATACAGGCTGAGCAATCAGTCGGTTGCCAGGGATGTCCTTTGAAATAACTTTAAGAGAAATGAGCATAGTTCAGAGGGCTTTTAGAAACACTATCTTTTGCCCACAAACCCACCCACCAGAGGTCTTTAGGAGGCAAAATAATTTTTGTCTAGCTCCATCAAAATCAAAATCCACCTCTAGGTCCTCGCATTTATAGGAAGGAGAAGCAGACAGATTCCCCATTCCTTGTTATCACAGCAATAAATCTGCCATTATTGAAGAAGATCAAACCCTGGGTGGTTTTTGAAGGGGCACCAAAGGGACAAAGGAATATGCCTGGGAGTATAAAAATACATCTAAGATCTGCATAGTGAATCACCGGTTATTTTTAAAACTCAAACTGAATTGATCTGAAACTTAGTTAGACATGCACTACAGACATGGAAGTGATCTTGAATTTTTTGCTGACATCTGTGGAATTGGACACAAAGAAAAAAAGGAAGGAAAACTATGTGATATACCCAGTTTTCTCCTATAAGCCATGATTAGAAAAATAGCACTGATATTCTAACCAATTAAGGCCTCAGAAAGTATAGCTTTTAGTCTTTGCTTTACCCCGACACATCACCAATTGGTAACTTTGTCATAAGAACTGCCTGGGGAATGTTCAATCAATAGAAATGAAAGTATTTCAACATGAGGAAAATGTCAGAACCTTGGGGAATAGGTAGTAGGATGCAGATGTTTGTTAATTAAGTTTACAAAGGCAGTAAATGTAATGAAGCCAGTAGCTCACATAGGGCATTACCAAAGAAACAGCTGTTCTCTCCACTCCACTAACTCTGTGTATACATGTCCCACCCCCTCAATAGCTGTCAAGTTCTGGGAATACTTGTTTTGCCTATAAACTTTAATTATTCTATAGAAGAATACAACAAAATGATTACCAATAATTCACACTAGGGAAAGCAATGGATAATACACAGGAATGTAGTTACAGGGCCTCCTCAACCTACAACTGTAGAAAAAAATATGACTCATTGTCTATCTAATCTTTACCCAAGATAACGATTGCTTCCATCATGGATCATTGCATTCATTTGGAAACTTGATTTTTATAGACTTTTATTCTGAGTGATGAGATTCCCATTTTGCTTTGAGAAAGCACATGGAAAAAGAGTTGCTTAAGTAAAGAGTGTTACAACCCAACTGCCAAAATGGAATGCTTCCCAGGACACGCTTTCTTTTCAGAAAAGGAAATTGAAAAACAAAGAAATAACTTACTCAAAGTCACATCACCAATGACTGGCAGGGCAAAGATTCATGCCCGTGAAGTATAGTTGTCAGCACTATAGTATATTGCCTTTATCTATCAGCGCATATGCAGATCAAGGAAGTCTCAGCACTGCCATTCCGTATCTTACTTAGGAATCAGGAATGTTGTGTCCATTTCAAGATGTTATTCGTTATTTGGAACACTGACTATTTTGAACATGCCCCTAAAAGGTAACTAGGGTGGTAACAGACTGAAAGGCATTTCTTATTGCTAATTTCAGCCATGGTAACATGAGGAGCTATTTTCAGGTCAATCCAACCTGAAAGACGGGAGAATACTTTTTTAAAGTGTGGCATAATAATATCTT
Organism: Piliocolobus tephrosceles; assembly: GCF_002776525.5. Lineage (NCBI taxonomy): Eukaryota > Metazoa > Chordata > Mammalia > Primates > Cercopithecidae > Piliocolobus > Piliocolobus tephrosceles. The sequence goes on from NC_045446.1 coordinate 35,345,655, forward strand.
GCATCATCATCACAGTTGTCATCATCACTAATCTACTTATTTTAATATTTTATAGGTGAGTCATAATTATATATATTTATCTTAATTTTAATATTTTAGGTGAGATTTATACTTATGTAACTGATATTGATTAGTTTCAGTTCTTAGGGAACAAATTGAAGTCATTACTTTCTGTATGCAAATTTTATGACTCAGTTCCATTTTGGTCTAAAACCAGATTTTCTTCCTTCTCTTTCCAGATATTCCCCTTTCATTCTGAAGCTCAGACCTAGTGACAACTTTTTTTTTTTTTTTTTTAAAGAAAACACTGAGAATATTACCTACAAAAATTCCACATCTAGCTTGTTATTATTATTGTGACCTGGTGAAACTGTGAAATAATGACAGGGTGACTCTATGTAAACAGATCACTAGCGCCATATGTAGGTTTTTTTTTAACCTCCTTAGAAGAACACAACACTTCCTTTTGTCCATCTTTGTCTAAGATGGCAGCAGTTCCTTGCTGATACTCATCTCTGGTTTATCTATCTTATATTTGACTCTCTTTCCCTTTATCTAACTAACTCCTTTAGTTAATTTTCTTCTGCTGTAAATACCTCAAGCGATTTCTGTTTTTCTGTTTCGACAGACTTTGATGAATACAATGAATTCACGTAAAGTTTTATGTTCTGTTTGTGTCCCAGGAAAACATAGGATAATTAGTAGAGGGACTCTTCTCCAGCAGGTTTTCTGCCCCAAGATGCTTTGCTCTGGAAACTCCACCCCTGTCTAAGTCTTTGGGTCTTCTCTATTCAGTGGTACACGGAAAGACACAGTAAGAATGAGGGGACTGGGTAAAGTAATGGGTCAAATCTGCAACTGGATGGACATCACATCTACTTATATTCAATTGGCAAGAACTTAATCTACCCACATGGTTGACTACACACACCTAGCTGCAAAGGAGGCTGGAAAATATAATCTAGCTTTAAGCTAGCCTTAAGCCTAGAAAGAATAGAAGAAAACAGGTACCATTAAACATTATCAGTTTCTTCCTTGGTGTTCCAGTCTAACTTTTGTATCTTATTGGTTGACAGATGGTGATAAACATCATAAAGAAAAACGAAGCTGCTGTTACTCTAGACAGGTCACTCAGGGAATACCATCAAAGACTTCACAGAGTAAGACAGCAAGCTATGGGAAATAGGGGAAGACTAATCCATGTAGACCATGTTAATGCAAAAGCCCCGAGGCACAAATAACCTTGGCATGTTTGAAAATTAGTAAGGAGCTAGTATGGATGGTCTTTACTTAATATTTAATTGTTTTAAAAAGATTTTAGTGAACTTTTTGATCTTCAGGACTATTTTTAGAATAAATAACTATTTAAATTATGAAAAACATCTATATTCCATAGTAGAAATTATATACCAATGCACATTCAACAGAAATCTTCTTTCCATTCCTTTCCAATCATATCTTTTTCCTCATTTTCTATCAGTAACCCTTTTCATTAGTTTTCTGTTTTATATAACCACTGTTTTTTTTTTTTTTTCTTAAAATCATAAGCAAATATATACCAAGTAACAAACCATTCTGGCAACCATTTCTTATTAGTATTTGGAGATCCTCCTGTTACTTTTGGCCACTGGTTAGTAATCCATTGTGTGGATATAGCATATTCCATTCAACAAAGACCCTGTAGGTGTTGTTACTCTGTCTTTCGCAAAGTACAGTAGCCTTCCCTAAGTCACTTACTTTTATCATTCTGTTTTACTTTCCTCAAAGCATATATCACTTCCAAAATTATCTTAATCATTTACATGTTTATTTCTTGTCTTTCCACTCTGGCATTATCAGTGCCAGTAAGCCAGATACTTTGTTTTGCTTATTTCTATATCTGCATTACTTGGAGTAGTGTGTGACACTTAGTAGAAGCTCATTTGTTGAATGCATGCTTTTGTTTTACTCCTTTAAAACATCCTGATGGTGGTTAATGTTTTTTCAAAAGGAAGCAGGAAGCAGGCTGTATTAGTTAGGCTTCTCCAGAGAAACAAAACCAATAGAATAGAAAACTAGATAGATAAATAGACTTATTATAAGGTATGATTCACATGATTATGGAGGCTGATAAATCCCATGATGTTCCATCTGGAAGCTAAAGACAGAAAATCTGAGGGTGTAGTTCAATGGCCTAGCAGCCAGGGGGCTGATGGTATACATTGTAATCCAAGTCTGAAGTCCTGAAAACCAGGATCTTGAAGGGCAGAAAATATTGATGTTTTAGCTTAAGTAGTCAGGTAGAGGGAGTATGAATCCAGACTTGCTCCTCCTTTTTGTTCTGTTCAGGCCTTCCACAGATTGAATGATGTCTATCCACATTAGGGAGAGCAATCAACTTTACTAAGTCACCCAATTCAGATGTTAACCTCTTCTAGAAACACCCACAAATAATGTTTAATCAGATATCTGGACATCCCATGACTCACTCAAATTTACACTCAAAGTTAACCATCATATAGTTCCTAGTTGTTAAAAAAAAAAAAAAAAAAAAAAAAAAAAAAAAAAAAAAAAAAAAAAAAGGCTTCAAAGGTCCTGGTTTTCCATTTCAGGGATGAAAGAGATATCCTCTGCCAGATACAGTTTAGCAACAGGCTGGGCAGGCAAACTGTGAGGTCGGGGGAGGAAATCATGCAGGAAATAATTGAAGCAGAATATTAATTTCTAACAACTTGGCTTTGGATTATATCACTTACTAGCTATGTGACCTTGAACAAGTTACTTAACTTCTCTGATCTGTAGATTTCTTATTTGTGGAAATGGAATAATACGTTCCTTATGGAATTGTATGCATTAAACAGGATAATTCATATAAAGGGCTTAGTGCAGTACTTGGCTCAGAGTAAGGTATCAATGAATATTAGCCATCATCATCATTATTATTGGAGAAAAACAAAGTTTGAGCCCTTCTAGAATCTGGATAAACAAACTGAGAACCTTATGCTTTGCTGCTGTTGTGGATACAGGGCCAGAATATTACTAGACAGAGAGCTGATATTCAGAAATAAAATATAAGCCACAGAGCTAATAAGTGTCACAGGTAGAGAAACTCGGTTTCAAAGTGAAGGTTTCTGCCTTGGCCTCCCAAAGTGCTGGGATTACATACTTGAGCCACCATGCAAGGCCTCTGTTATATTTATTCTGTGAGTTACCTGATCATAGGTTTTGACGCTATCTATGAATTGCTTTGCCTTTTCTTTTTAAAATTATATCTGAAATTTGTATAATCTAGATAATAACCCAATGTTTTATTCTATTTTTACAAATATTTTCCCAGTGTACCACTTGTCTTTTATCTGTTTTTATAATATTGAGGATTTCAGATTTGTGGGGTCAAAATTATTTATCTTATTTTATGCAATTCTCACATTCCTTAGGAAGGGCTTTATGTCAAGGTCATAGCTTTTTTTTTTATTTCTTTAATTACTTTTATTTTCAAATAGAGGAAACCATTTTAATAGATTTTCATTTTTTTAAATAAAGCTTTAAAAGGAGATTTGTCCTTTTGTTTGCAAATAAATCTTTATTATTACTATTATTATTATTATTATACTTTAAGTTCTTGGGTACATGTGCAGAACGTGCAGGTTTGGTACATAGGTATACACATGCCATGGTGGTTTGCTGCACCCATCAACCCATCATCTACATTAGGTATTTCTCCTAATGCTATCCCTCCACTATCTCCCAACCGCCTGACAGGACCGGGTGTGTGACGTTCCTCTCCCTGTGTCCATGTGTTCGCATTGTTCAGCTCCCACTTATGAGTGAGAACATGTGGTATTTGGTTTTGTGTTCCTATGTTAGTTTGCTGAGAATGATGGTTTCCAGCTTCATCCATGTCCCTGGAAAGGAAATGGACTCATTCTTTTTCATGGCTGCATAGTATTCCATGGTATATATGTGGTGCATTTTCTTTATGCTGTCTATCATTGAGGGGCATTTGGGTGGGTACCAAGTCTTTGCTATTGTGAACAGTACCACAATGCACATACATGTGCATGTCTTTATAGCAGAAGGATTTATAATCCTTTGGGTATATACCCAGTAATGGGATTGCTGGGTCAAACAGTGTTTCTGAAATAGGAATGCTTTTACACTGTTGGGAGTGTAAATTAGTTCAACCACTGTGAAAGATAGTGTGGCAATTCCTCAAGGATCTAGAACTAGAAAGGTCATAGCTTTATTACTCTGTATCTTATTCTTGAAACTCTACAATGTGGATACATCAGAGGTTGCATTACTTTTATGAATTGGTAGATTTAGATTATTCTCAAATTTTCCTCATTAGCTAAAATCCATGTACATGATTAATTGTGAGTATGCATGTATAATCTTATAGGTGAGGTACCTAAACAGTTCATGGTTGCGCCAAAAACAATACTTGTGCACAGGTAATATTACATTGACCTCCTCAAAGCCTGCACATATTTATACTTTTATGTATTTCCCTGAATATATGCCAACATATGATACTGGTAATGTTTTTATTTAAATCTAATATGCATTTTAATTTGCATTTTTCTAGGTAATACTAAATGTGAAGTCATTTCTGTATATTTCTTTCTCAACTATTTTTATTTTTTTCAGACACAATCTCACTCAAATTCCTGGTCTAAAGTGATCATTCTGCCTTGGCCCTGTATTCTTAGTAATATGATAGCAGAAACAGCAATTATGATAGACCATTTTCTTTTATTAGAGAAATATATCATTTTTAAATATCTCTATGTACATGGTCTCTGAATAAAAAACTTTGGACCCACTGCTCACAGTCTTACTCACACAGTACATATCTTTGTTTTATTTTATTCAACATTAAGTTTATGAAATTTATCCATTCCATTAGTGTGAGAGTAGTTTTTTCAGTACTGTTGATATGTAGATTATATTATTTGAATAGACCAAAATTAATTTCATCTATATTCTTGTCACTGCTCATTTAGAGTCTCTGGTTTTTGATGGTTATGAACAATACTGCAACAAAAATGTTAATATGAAATGAATTTCTTCCAGAATTTTAAAGACAGCTTCATTATATCCTATTGATCAGTATCATTCTTCATGTGTTAACACTAGGCTTTTCTCCTTTATTTCAGGTTCTTTGCCAAAATGTGTTTTGCCATTTTTGTGCATTAGATCTTCTCGATTAATTTTCAAATATTAATGGTAATTTAATTAAAAATTATCTGGAGATTTGGAGGGGAATTTTATTGAAAACGTGGAAGATGAAAAGAGATGAAAAACTGGCATCTTTATGATATAGAATATTTCCAGGCTGAAGCATACTACACCATTCTTTTATTTTTGAAAATGTGTTTTCAGCATTTTCTCTCCTGTATAATATGTGGTTTCTCTTATCTTCAAGTTAACCTTAAATATATTCATAAATGTGTACACTTTTTTCTCTTCTAGAATCTGTTTCTGGATTCCACATTAACTTATTGATAGTTATTTCCTTAGCCCCTCCTCTAATCTGTGACAGCTCCTTGGTCTTTCCTTGCCTTTCATGATGACAACTTAGAGAGTACTGCTCAGTAATTTTGTGGAAAGTCTCTTAACCTAGGGACTTGTTTGACAATTTGTCATTATTAATGTGAAGTTATGCACATTTGGAAAGATAACACAAAAGTGATGAGTTATCAGTATATGATATCAGGAACCACATAATTAATATGTCATTTTACTGGTGATAGTAAATTTGATCACTTTATTAAGGTATTGTCTGCCAGATATCTCAAATGTAAATGTAATCCTTTTGTCTTTGGAATTAATAAATATCCTAAGGGAGGTCCTTTGATTCTATACAAACATCCTGTTTCTACTCATACTTATGCTCATTGATTTTAGCAACCATTGGTAGATCTTGCCTGACAGTTATTACTGCTAAATTCTAATGAGGCTTTCTATTTCTCTCATTAATTCCACATTTTTTGTTAGGCTTCTTATGTAAGAGAAAGTTGTTCCTTATATCCAATTATTTAGCCAATTATTTCTTTCTATCAGCAAGTAAATGTAAATATTTATTTCAGAACATGTGTTCTAAGGCAATACTATTGTTATTAATTTTCTTTCTCTGATTGTTTGAGCATTGGTCTTTGGGACATTGACAGAGTGTTCTGATTTGCTCCACAACAAAAACAATACAAAAAAGAACTATAATAGCTTTAAGGAAAAGTATTAACACACCAAAAATTGTATGTCATTTTATAATTATGAATCTTTAAATATACAAGAAAAAAGTAGTTCATATAAAATTTTCAAAATATATATTACCTAAGCACTTTATCTAAATATATTACTCAGGTTTTCTGAAAGAAGTTGAAATAAAAACATAAGCATGAGTTTGTCAGGACTGTTGGTTAGGAAGGTACATTAGTACTGAATAAATACAGAAATAATTTTATTAATAATTTTAAAAATAATAGTAATTTGTATATGAAAGATAAAATAATCTACATAATTTCAAAACTTCTAGGATAGAATAAATTGGGCTGGGAACCAATAATTTAAAAGTACATAATCTCCCATCTTTTATATAAAAAAAGCTGAAAGTTACTGCTTTGTTTTTAATTTAAAATTCGGTGAATATAATCTTAACAATATGTTAGGTAAAACATAAGGATTGTTAACAGCACAATTGAAAACAGGTTTTACTGTCCTAACCTCTTAAGAATATTAAAAAATTCAAATAATTAAAGAAAGAAAATAGAAACAATGTACAAGAAAATAAAACAAAATAGAAGACCATAAAATAAGCAGATTTTAAAAGATAAATATAAAAATTTATTTCCACTATTCTAAAGCATAATCTCTTGAAATAGACTACCTCCTGCTTTTCTACTTACATGCAGTACTAAAGGAAAATAAAACTAGTCATATATAAAAGGATTAGTAAACATGCCTTGATGAATAATTTACATTTAATAGGTAAATTAGAATGTATGACAAAGGAAAATTAGGATACTAAAAATTGATACAATCCATTAATATATACACAAATATATCAATATATCCAAAGTAAAAATAATAAATAAATCTAAAAGTAATAAATATCTATGTGCCAAAAATAAAGCACTAAAAGAGAAAAAATTAAAATGCAAAAATACAGTGTTCATGAAGATACAAGAGGAGTAGATGTTTACAAAAGTAACATCTGTATGTAGCAGAAATATTTACTCAGGGTTATTAAGTATACATAGCAGTGATGCTTCTCAAAATAAAACTTTAAGAAGTTATCAGAGTTTTCTAATGATATCAACACTCCAAAGAAATGTGTCATATGTCACTTTTGGATTTGCTTATTCTTCATTAGAACACGTTGCTCCAGTTTAGAATGAATAGATAAAACCTGAAAGACAACAGATGTATTTTGCTCAAGTATTCATAGAAGGCTGAGAAAAATTGATGACATGTTTAAAGAAAAACCTCAATATATCCCATAGAAATATAAGTGCTCTACTCAATATAGTATAATATATTCCCTACTGATCTTTGTAAATAGATTATTGTTCTTTTAGATATCTGTGTATGACTTCAAATGGGAGGTGCTGAAATTCACTGTCACTGGCAGAGTGCGATAATACTCACTTATACTGTCCTTTTTTTTTTCCTTACACAAATAATAGGATATACAGTCTTTTTGTATACTAAGTTGTGCTCACTTTTGAAAATGCTGTATCTCCTTTAACTGTTAAAGATGTTTTGGTTTGGGGTATTGCATATGTAAGGCATGTTTGGACCATAAAATTACATCAAATTTGGTAAGTCAGACAAGTCATCATTATTCTGTACTACTTAGAGGTGAAGTTAAAAGTGATAAATTAGTTTGTTAGAAATGGGCATCAACATGAATGCCACTGGTTATTAAAAAACTGAACATAATTATTGCCAATGACATGGCCACATATAGAGAAAACCTTTAAAATTCCACCAAAGACAGTTAGAACTAATAAATTCAGTAAGGTTGTGGAATACAAAATCAACATTCAAAAAACAGTTCCATATTTATACACTAACAATAAACTATCTGAAAAAGAAATTAAGAAAACAATATCATCGACAATTAATAGCATCAAAAATATTTAAAAAATAGACCAATGGGATTATATCATACTGAAAGGCTTATGCACAGCAACGGTAACAATAAATAGAGTGAAGAGACATCCTATGGAACAGAAAAATACTTTTGCAAATCTTACTTCTAATAAGAGATTAATATCCAGAATATATAAGGAACTCAAACAAAGCATTGATATAAAGACAAATAAGACAACAGGTAACATGTGCTGGCAAAGGTGTGAAGAAAGGGGACACATGTACGCTGTTGGTGAGAATAAAAACTGGTACAGCCATTATGGACAACAGAAAATATTAAAAATAGACCTGTGTATGATCCAGCAACGCTACTTCTCAGTATGCATTCAAAAAATGTAGAAGAGGTACTTGCACTCACAAATTCTTTGCACCATTATTTACAATAGCCAAGATATGGAAACTATCTAAATGTCTATCATGGATGAATGGATGAAGAACATATGATATATACATACAATAGAACATTAGTCATCATCAAGAAAGAAGAAAATGCTTCCATTTGTGACACCTAAGATAAGCCTGGAGAGCATTATGTTAAGTAAAATAAGCCAAAAAACAAAAGGCGAGTATTGCATTGTTTCTCTCATATGTAGAATCTAAAATAGTCATAGAAATAGAGAATAGATTGGTTTTTGTTCACTAATATATAGAATCTAAAATAGTCAAGCTCATAGAATTAAAGAATAGATTAGTTGTTGCCAGGGGCTGGGGAGAGGAAGAAATGGGAAGGTGATGGTTAAAGGATACCAAGTTTCAGTTATGCAATAGGAATAAGTTCTGGAGACCTACTATAAAGCATAGTGTGTATAACAACACTGTACTGCATATTTAAAACTGCTCAGAAGGTAGATATTATATGTGTTCTAACCAAAAAATCTAATAGTAATAAAGGAAGTGGGAGAAAACTTTAGAAGGTGATGGATATTTTTATGGCCTTGACTGTAGTGATAGTTTCACAGGTATATATTTATCTCCAAACTCATTGGGATGTATACATTAAATATGTACAGCTTTTTATATATCAAGTATACCTCAATAAAGTGGTTCAAAAAAAGAGACAGTATGATATATCAACATGTAATTTTATCAAAGAAAACTGAAAACAGGTACTCGTATACCTTATTCATGGAAATATATGGGAATATTACAAACTTTTAGAATACAATACTGAAATATAATAAACTTTAGGTGTTCCTACCCATTGACCTAACATTTCTACTACAGTCTTTAGAAACACCCCACAATCAATAAGAATGTTTTATTCATCATCAATGATAATTATGAAAAATTAAATCATATTATCCTTAGATAAACCATTAAATAACAATTTTAGATGCAGGAATAAAATCTTATATGGCTATTAAGAATGATAAAAAGTTCCATAAGTGTTGGCAAGGAAAGGTATCCAAAATTATTATAAAGTGAAAAACAAAAGCAAATCAAAACAAAAACATATAAACTTTAGAGGAATATATTTAATATCATCAGATTTTGCTAAAATAAACCAAATATAGTGTATACAAATATATATATATCAAAAGGTAAAATAGTATCCAAAATCTTTTGACAATGTATGTTTCAGAGAAGGAATACTGAAGAAATTGATAGTTAGTAGGTACAAATATTAGATACAGTTAGATAGAATAAATAAAGTCTAGCATACATTAGCACAATGGGGCAACAGTACTTAACAGTAATTTGCTATTTATTTCAAAAATAACTAAAACAAAATAACTAAAAAGTGTAATTGGAATGTTCCTAACACAAACAAATGATAAATACTCGCGGAGATTGTTATCCCAATTGCACTGATTTGGTCATTATGCATTGAATGCTTGTATCAAAATATCACATGTACCCTATAAATATGTACAATTATGTATTCATAATTAAAAATTAAAAAATCAAAAGTTTTCATGCCTTCAGTATATTCTTTTTTTATAGAGAGTGCAATAGCAAAGAACAACTTTATTAAAACTGATTTCCATAGAAATTTCTCCTTCCTTTCTTAAACTAAGTATTACATCATTCTTCATCTCACTATTCTACCATGCCTTCACTAAGAAAGCTTTCTCTTACCTTCCTAATTACGTCAAGCACCCCAGTTATGTGTTCTTAAAGTATCATGTAACTTTCCACACAGTGCTTATCTGAGTTATAATTTACATAATTTGAAAATAGAAAATTATTTTTTCCATGTCTGTGTCCTCCACTAGATCCTAACTCTGAGGACACAGATATCTATTTTGGGCACTGTTTAATCCAAAGTGCTTATCCCAGCACCTGACACATCTTAGGCACTCAATTATATTAATTAAAACAATAAACTGCCTCAAGTGTTATTTATCATTGTCTAGCATAAAATACATAAATAGAGATCCATACCCAAGGCTTAAACTACTTGTCAACAACATGAACTGTGTATACATATTTTTTAATTGGATGGTGTTTTCATCCTTTTTCTCCAAAATGGAACTCTCAGAACATATACTCGAATGCTTCTTTTAGTTGAATTCTGTATAATTAAGATTATTATTTCATGCAACCAAACCTCATAAAGGTATAAGAGAGATGAAGTAGTTCCTCCCTTTTATGTTGAGTTTGAATCCTCTTGTTGAGTTATGTAATGAATTTCATTATTTCACCTTATTAGAAATTTCTAATTCTTTAACTAACATAGACAAATCTTCCCCATCCCCTCAATAATTAATTTCAGCCACCAAAATTTGATTCTGTAAGCATTATTATACAATAGGGAAAAGACTCCCTGCACATTCAATAAATGGTGTTGGAATAACCGGCTAGCCATATGTAGAAGACTGAAACTGAAAGTGCACTCTTTCAGTTCATCATATACAAAAACTACCTCAAGATGATTAAAGACTTAAATATAAGACCTAACTCTTCAAAAACCCTAGAAGAAAATCTAGGAAATAACATTCTTAGCATTGGCCATGGCAAAGATTTTATGACAAAGTCTCAAAAAGCAATTGAAACAAAACCAAATACGGACAATTAAACTAAAGAGTTTCTTCACAGCAAAATAAATTATCAACAGAGTAAACAGACACCCTACAAAATGAGAGAAAATATTTGCAAACTCTGCATCTGACAAATGTCTAATATCCAGAATCTACAAAGAACTTAAATTATCCAGAAAAAACTAACAAACTGATTAAAAAATGGACAAAGAAGATAAACAGATATTTCTCAAAAGAAGACATAACACATAGCCAACAAGCATATGAAGAAATGCTAAACATCATTAACCATCAGAAAAATGCAAATTAAAACCACAATGAGATACCATCTCATACCAGTCAGAAAGGCTATTATTAAAATGTCAAGAAGTAACAGATGTTGGTGAAGTTGCAGAGGAAAGGGAATGCTTACACACTGCTGGTGGGAATGTAAATTAGTTCAGCTACTGTGGAAAGCAGTTTGGAGATTTCTTGAAGAACTGAAAACAGAATTACCATTAAACCCAGCAAACCCCATTACTGGGTATATACACAAAGGAAAATATATCATTTTACCATAAAGACACATGCAACCATATGCTCATTGCAGCACTATTCACAATAGCAAAGACATGGAATCAACCTAGCGGCTCATCCACAGTGGTCAGGATAAACAAAATGTGGTACATGTATACCATGGAATCCTATGCTGCCATAAATAAATGAATGAAATAATGCCCTTTATAGCATCATGGATGCAGCTGGAGGTCATTATCCTCAGTGAATTAATGTAGGAACACAAAACCAAATATCACATGTTCTCGCTTACAAGTAGGAGGTAAAAACTGACTGCACATGGACACAAAGAGGGGAACAACAGACACCAGGTCTACTTGAGGGTGGTGAGTGGGAGGAGGGTGAGGGTCAAAAAACTACCTATCAGGTAGGTACTATGCTCATTACCTGGGTGATAAAATTATTTGTACACCAAACCCCGGTAACACACAATTTACCCATGTAACGAATCTGTACCTGTACTTTCTGAATTTAAACATTAAAATAGAAAAAAAAAAAAAAAGCTTTTACAAATAAATTCCAACAATTGATATATATGTGTACATATATGGTCATTATATCCTGGCAATTGAAATATATTCAATATTCAAAAAATATTTTTTTTTCTAAATGTAGCACTGGAAAAGTAGAGTTTGTTAAACATTTTTTCTTTAACCTTCCTCTCACATTTAATGATTCATTCTTAGCAGTGTCAGCACCGAAAACAGGAACATAAAGTTAAGTTCTCTCAAAAGGTTGAACATTTTGCCATTTCCTGAAAGACTGAAGGAAATCAAACCCAGCTAGCCACCCTTACTTCCTAGGTTGGTAATGTTTTCACTTATACATAAGTCTTCACAGTCAAATGAGAGCTCAGAGAAATCTTTTTAAATTAAATATTCATTATCACACAATTTCATTTTTTATTCAAAAGTCCAGCCCAGAAAGGGCTTATTCACCTTTTATAAGTATTTCTAGCATATTCTAGTCTATGCTAGGAAATAAACCCAACTAGAAAATACAAGTGTTTGTTTTGTAAGTATACAATCATTACAGCAGTACGTACATTAGAAAAAAAACAGTAATTAAATTTAATTGTCCAAAGATTTTTGAAAAAGCCAAGTATTCATGTACTAGAGAACACTGTGAGGCATATCCAGATCTTAGAAAGAGACAGATATGTTCCCTGTCCTCATGCAACTCATCGCACATGGCTTCCTTACTTCAGTCTTCAGGTATGTACTTCATTTTAAGTGTATACTTGCTCCATATAAAACTGTGCACATTATTGTTTGATTACATCCAACACAAGTGCCCCCAAAGAGACTTGGGCCCTAAGAGTTTTTCACATTAGCCAAATTTAACCAGTCTGTGTTTCAGAGAAGGCTTTCTGAAAAGAACAACGTTTCAAAGGAACCATGAATGGTAAATGGGAGTTAAAATGACAAACAGGGTAGAGAGATCGGTCAAGGGAATGGCATCTTAAAAGACCTTTATGTAACAAGGGAGTAGGTGAGTTCCAGGCACTAAAAACAAGTGCAACATGTAGATTGATTGTTTGGAGCAAGGTAGAAGTGGTAGAAAATGAGATAGAAGAGGTGGATAGAAACAAAACTACAGATGCTCCTCAACTTACGATGGAGTTACATCCCAAACAACTTATCACAAATTGAAAATGCATTTAATGCACCTAACATACAGAACATCATAGCTTGACCTAGCCTACCTTAAATTTGCCCAGAACACTAATATCAGCCTACAGTATAGCTAAACCAGCTAACACAAATCCTGTTTTATAAAGCACTGAATATTTCATGTAATGCATTGAATGTTGTACTGAAGGACAGTTGCTTTCACAGCATCATAAACTTATAAAACCATAAGTCAAACCATGGTAAGTTAGGTCCTGTCAATATCTCAAGTGATGTTAGATTTTAATCTAAGAATGATGTGAAACCATCCATGGGTTTCAAGCATGGAAATGATACAAATATTTATTCGTTGGAAACACTCAAATCTGTTCTGTTGAGCAGAAATATTCCTAAATGAAGGTAAGTGCCATGACAGACTATGACATCATATATCTGACTACAGTGCCTCAGAATCCATGCTCAGAATTCACACTCAGCTTTCCCATGTACATGTTTCATTGCAAAATAATTTTATTTCTTTCCAATACTAGGATTCCATCAAGTATTGTGGTTTTGGGTAGACTGGATCCACAGAGCCAGTTGACATTCCCTAAGTGACCCCTGTCTTTAGGGTCTGTTTCATCACTCAAACTGAGAGTACATTTTCCCAAGAGGGCATTATGCAGCCATTGAAATATATGTTAAGTGGTCATAAAGATATATATCCATTATATAATTAAGTTTTAAAAGAATATAAAGCCATAGTATGATCACACCATGCTTTAAAAAAAAGCATAACAAAATTTATATTTTCTGAGACTTTATATTTCCATCTGTTTTTAATCATAACTACATATTATATTTAGAAGGATACATTAAGGAATCATTATTTTTTTGAAAAGAAACCCTTTCTTCTCTAGCAGATGATAATATTGAGATAAACTAAGTGATAACATTTCTGAGTTCTTTTAGATTAGATGCTACCTCAAACCTTAAATTTTATAATTAAAAGCCTACATTTCTATATTAGAAATTAATATTTATATTAAAAGTCAACACCTGAAACAGCCTTAGAAGGCTATATTTCAAGATTTAAAAACTAAAATCTCTAAATTTCAGACTGAACTAGATATTTTTATTAATTATTGCTCAACTTTTGCCCTTCTTTATTTTTTTCAGTTCAAAGAGAGTTACAAGCACCTATTTAAATTTGACTCTACATTTCCTCCTGAATATCGACTCTTTCCCGCTGTACGGTCAATACTCCTAAAGCTTTCTCATTACTTCCTTGTTAGGAACTTGCTCTCCCTGTAGAGTTCCCTGGAAAATGTGGTAGACTCCAGCTCCAAACTCCAATTTTTCTCACCCACAGACCTAGAACAAATGATTTAACCTCACTATATTTCAGTTTCCTCAGCTGAAAACTGTGAAAAATAGTACATCCCTTGTGGGTTGGGAAGATCAAACTACATAATCCATGTAGTGTACACATACATGGTCCCTAACAAATAATATTTACTCAGTAACCATTAGCAACCAAAGGAATAACTTCACAGATTGTTAGAAACTGAGTTCTCCAGGAAGTAGACCCTGAGTTAGAGTTTGAGGTAAAATTTATTTGGGGACACTTTCAGTATCAGCACCAGTGGAGGGGAAGAGACAGGAAGGAAGCAGAACTGGGCATGTAGAAGTTGATTCAGTCTTGACACACGCCACAGCTGTCCCCACAGAGAAACTAGATCAATCCTCCTGAGTCAGCTTGCATTGGATCAAGGAGTCTGAACCTTTAGATTCGAGTCAACTTATCATGGGATACAGGCTGTTACTACCTTGAGGTTGAGAGAACCCTTTCCAGCCTAGGCCATTTCTAGAGAGGACTCACAGTTAAGAGCTGCCAGCTGGGGGCACAATTCCTGCAGTCCTGAAGGTGGATCAGTATGGCTCATCACAGTATCTTTTACATAGGTTGACGAGCAATACAATGTATTCCTGTATTTCCCTTTTTTCCAGATTTCTATCTAAACCCTTCCTACAAGGGACTGCATTTCATATCACTAAATAAATATCTTTTGCCACACTTTCACTTCATTTTTCATCCTATTCATTTCAACTATTTTTTCTTCTTATTCCTTTCATTTATATGTTTTTCTGGACTTAAATTGCTGTCATAATTTACATATAATGAAAAGATTACTTATTCTTTAAAAAATGTGGTTCTCTTAACATTTCCTTACCCATTAACCAACTTTACAAACTGCCTCAGGATTTTAAAAATGATACATTCTCACTTTGAGGAAAAATGTTTAAAGCAAAATTTGATTAAGCAGTTAAACATATTTACCTGAAGGTTGATATTATTTGATTATCTCATATTTTAATAGCAAATGTTAGTTATTGACATGGCCTGTCCCTTCCCAAGGAAATCCATAAAAATAACATGTGCCTCTGAAGAATTTCCTAGCTGAAGCAGGTTTTGCTTTGTGTCCTCAATTATAATTATCTTCATTGCATTGTAAAGAAACCTTGTCATACACAAAATCATCCATTAACAATCATAATGTGAACAAATTTTCTTTGTTTTAGAACATCTCAAGGGTCCAGGATGTTTGTATATGATAGCAGCTCACTGAGCTCCAAATTATGCAGAATTTAAAATATGAATAGGAAAAATACTGCTGTTTCACCATTCACTTTTACAGGAACTTGCTTTTTCCTTTTATATACGATGCACATTTAAGGAAGGCTCTTTGGAAGAAAGTACCTCCTTAGTCAGGTTAAGCAACAAAAAGAAGGAGGAGGAAGAAGAAAAAGGGGAGAGGAGAGAAAAAGAATATGTCTCAAGGGAAGTGTGAGAAAAAGTATGCTGAGTTTCAGTCTCAAAAAAAGAGAAGAAATACTAAAAGTTTAAAATATATATATATATATATATTATATAGACCCCTTTATTCTACCAAATAACTAATAATACATAGACCCCTTTATTCTACTTTATTCTACTAAAATAACTTAACAATAATTAACAAGCAACTGGATACACGATGAGATTTAAAGATCAAAACATGTATCAATAAACTGTCATCCTTTGAATGGGCTAAAAATTAATTTTGAACAAAATACAAATTTTAAAGTTTTAGCAGGTGAGGAAGAGCCATCTCTTGATATTTAGGGCACTGTGCTTCTAAAGTCTCTCTCACTCATAATGAAGACATTCATTTTAATTCCAGTCTCAACTTACTAGGCCTTTATCTTTTCAGTAAGTTTAAGTTTAAAGATAAGAATTAATGACCCGATTTCCCATGTTAAATTATGTCTTTTGTAGCAACATGGATGGAACTGGAGGCCATTATATTAAATGACACAATTCAGAAACAGTCAAATACTGCATGTTCTCACTTATATGTGGGAGCAAAATAATGTGTACATATGTGTTGTGGGAAGTCAGGGACCCTGAATGGAGGGACCTGCTGAAGCAGCGGCAGAAGAACATAAATTATGAAGATTTCATGGACACTTATCACTTCTCCAATCAACACCCTTGTGTTTTCCTATGCCTGTCTTTAGTGTAATCTCTTAATCCCGTCATCTTCTTCATAAGATGAGGAGGATGAATGTCGCCTCAGGACCCTGTAATTGTGTCAACTGCACAAAATTGCTTGTGGAGCATGTATGTTTGAACAATATGAAATCTGGGCATCTTAAAAAAAGAACAGGATAACAGCAAGGTTCAGGGAACAAGAGAGGTAACTTTGAACTGGCCGCCGGTGAGCTGGACGGAACAGAGCTATATTTCTCCTCTTTCATAAGCAAATAGGAGAAATATTGCTGATTTCTTTTTCTCAGCAAGAAACATCACTAAGAAAGAGAATGCGCCCTGAAGATAGGCCTATAAATGGCCCCTTTAGAAGTGTGTGCCATCTTTTATGGTCGAAGCCTAAGGGATGAAATAAGACCCGGTCTCCTGTAGCGCTCCCAAGCTTATTAGGACAAGGAAATTCCCGCCTAATACATTTTGGTCAGACAGGTTGTCTGCTCTCAAACCTGTTTCCTGATAAGATGTTATCAATGACAATGCGTGCCCAAAACTTCACTAGCAATTTTAATTTCACCTTATCCGGTGGTCCTGTCATCTTGCCCTGCTTCCATTTGCTTTGTGATATTTTATTACCTTGTGAAGCCTGTGATCTCTGTCACCCACACCCTGTTCGTGCATGCCCGCCCCTTTTGAAAATCGCTAGTAAAAACTTGCTGGTTTTATGGCTCAGGGAACATCACGGATCCTGCCCACATGTGATATCTCCCCAGGACACCCAGCTTTAAATTTCTCTCTTGTGCTGTTTCCCTTTATTTCTCAACCCAGCCAAGACACTTAGGAAATAGAAAAGAACCCACGTTAAACATCGGGAGTAGGTTCTCCCGATACATATGGACAAAGAGTATGGAATAATAGACACTGCAGACTCAGAAGGGTAGGAAGATGGGAAGGGTTGAGGGATGAGAAGTTACTTAATGGGCACAATATGCAATATTTGGCTGATGAAAAGTTGGGTGAAAAGCTCAACTTCACCACTACACAATATATCCATGTAACAAAACTGCACTTGTAGCCTTTAAATTTATACAACTAAAAAACGAAGAATATATCAATCTAATCAATACAAATAACTCCCAGTAAATACATAATGAGCTACAGACAGTATGGGTGAAAATTTCTATACAAGAAATACAGAAATGTAGAAAAGTACCTACCATTGTGCCAATAACTTTTCAGGATACAGGGGACATAGTAAAAATAAATTAATTAATAATATGATGTGAGAGTAAGGTCAATGAGAAGAGGCAATAGAGACAGATAAGTCTGAAGCATCTTTTTTTTTTTTTTTTTTTTTTTACAATGTGGAACAGATGGCAGTTAAATGATATGCTTTTCAGTGCTGAGCGAATTGAAGAGATGTTTTTGGAGGGAAATGATGTTTTAGGCAGGACTCTTTCATTTGTGAGAGATAGGAAACTTTCCATCTCCACAGATTTGGGCAAAAACAAGCTTTAATGTGATGTAGCTAAAATTTGTTAGCAATGATTGATTTTGGGAACAAGTGAATACATGTTCTCCAAAGTTGTCACTAGTATCGAGACTTGCTCTTTTTGGTTCTTGGCTATGCCTTAGTCTGCATGAGCTTCCTTTATAGACTGTATACTTCCTGTTGCTGGCAGAATGGATGTCAAAATCTCCAGCATTTCATCATATGTTCTCAGCAACTGCATGAAAAAGAGCTTCTTTCCCATTCCATCTATCAGAAGCTCCCAGTACCAGGCTCTAAATAGACCAACCTGGGCCAAGTGTTCATTCTTGTACTACTCTCTACGGCCAGAGGGAAGCCATTTCTCTGTCCAAGGTACGTCTGAATCCTATAGAATGAGAGAATGGAAAAGTGGTACTTTCCCAAAAGAATATCAGGGTGCTTTAACCAGAAAATGGGATAAGAGTTGTGAGGGAACCCAGAATATTTGTTTACTACTAAGAGTAAGAAAAATGGTATTCAAGTCTAGAGAGAAAACTGAATTCAGAAAAGGATATTTAGGGGGAAAGAGGTAAAAATTAAATACCATCTTTCCTAGTATTTGTATTCACTTTCACTCAAAAAACTCTACCTAGATTTTTAGAAAGAAACAAATATACCTAGATAACATCTCTTTTTCTTTTTTTCTTTCTAGTTAACTTGTAGGTAAGTTCTACAGGTTGATACTCTGTGTTTTGTATTTGATGCTTTAAGTAAACTGTATTAAAACTAAACAAAAAAGCACAAGGATATATTCCAGACCTCCAAATAATGACAATGAGTAGCACTTCATCTGCACCCACCTCTAAGCTGGGTTGGGGAGGGGTAGATGGAGATGAGCAAGCATAGAGGCCAAGTATAAGACACAAAGAGGATAATAATGAGGGGCAACTGCAATTATCCTGAACCGCAGTTTGCCTGAGAGGGCAAGGGAAAAACCACACAGTCTAATAGGCAGGAGAAAGTCATCATAATTTTTTTTATGATAACTTTAAAAACTGACTTTCTTAGATGATAATTGTATTTTTTCCCAACTAGCTTTCAAACGTGTGTTTAACTAAAGTTCCCTGAACAATTAAATCTTGTTTTCTTTAAATATATATATCTGAAGCACCTAGCCTTGATAGAGATTAGCAATGTATTTTTTCCTCTAATTTAATAAGGCTTGTTGAGTTCAAGCTACATAAGTCAGAATTTTGTGATTTAACAAAGAAAAGCTCAAAGAAGTTTTAAAACAACAGTTCATAAGGAAGACTAATAAATTAAGAACTGCCAAGGAATACAAATAATTATTCTGTTGAATGAAAATAATTATTTATCATAATTAACTATATCTTATCTTGTATGAATTTAAATGCCTGTAAGATAAAGCATCAACAAGCTAAGTTAGAGTGATTTGCATAACAGCAGGACAGAACTAATTTGTTTAAACTCTATCTGGCACAATCAAATTATTAAATTAAGTGTGGAAGGGAAAGCAAAATAAGCATAGACAGAGCTATGAAACTGATTGCTATTAGGGAGGGCTGCAGGCCTGATATGAGAACGAAGTGTAGGTGGTGCCCAGTGATGTACACATGAAACCAATTGGGAAATAGCAGTAAATAACATTTATAGCTTCAGATGCATGTACACCAATTTTCAGAGCATGGGTAATAAAGAAAACTTAAAATGTTGGTACTACATGGTATATTTTATATTTTTATTAATTTATAACATTGTATATATTCACATATATATTTATGTACGTATATATCTAATTTGTATGTGTTAGAGAGATTGATTTTAGGACTAAAATGTATAAGGAACATTATCAATAAGAAAGACTTCCCATTAGGAGTAGTCAAATGAATTATAGAAAAGTGCCCAGCAGAGTTCTATGAAGTCATGTTTCCGGCTACTAAAGACTTGTGTTTGAAACTGCTATTCTGCTTCCAGTGGTCTTGAAACATGATAAAATGGGTTTTGTGCCACAAGGCTACAGATATAGTGGCAGTTCTTTTTAAAAAGGATTGTTATTAGCCATACACAAACTTTATGACTTGTGATTTACAAGCTTGAAATAAATGTTAAGCACAATGGAATAACAGACTATTAAGCTGTGAGCATTTGGAAGTGGAAGCAGAAATCAGCAGGATGAGTTTAAGAAGAATGAGTCAGGTCAGACTGACTTCATTCCCCCTTGAATAAGAATTTGCAAAAGGTGGATTACATCCATCTGGATTTAGCCAGGTATTTGTCACAGTCACAAAAGGAACATAACCTGAATGACATATAGGGAAGTATATCTGCAAGGGCTTACACAACTATATTCATGATTTTAATTAATGAACTGATTAAATCTTAGAGCACAGTTTTTTTGCTGTTTTCCAAAGACCTCTTCCTTTAGCTTATTTCTTTTTAAAAATTACTTCTACTACTTGTGAGCATCTGCTATGTGCTAGGCATTGAGCAAACTACTTGACATACATTTTATTCTCACAGTTACCAATAAGATAGATATTCTTCAAATTTTAAAGATATTTAGAGATTTGCCCAAGGTCACAAAGCTATAGATGGAGTTTAAATTTGCAAATTACAGGCAGCTGGAGAAATAAAAAACGTTGAATTACAGAGTTAGATTCTCAAAGAATCTAATCTTATTAGTATGTTAGATTAAATATGAAATTCATGATGATTTTATACATTAACAAACCTAGTGAGAGTCAGTAGTGCTGGCACGGCTGCTAAAAATTTAAAAGATTTTTAGGTCATACCGTAGAATAAAAGTAGCTGAAGGGAGGTGGCATGCTTGCCCTTACAGTATTTTCAGTTCCCAGGCATCATACCTCAATGTAGAATACATCTATCAGGATTCTTTCCTTTGTTAACGACAGAAACTTCACATGCAAGAAAGGGATTTTTTTGGCTCACACTGCTAAGAAGAGTTCTCAGATAATCTACCTACCTGAAGAAAAAAATGCTTAAACCTGAGTTTTAGGAATGGAAACCAGGATTTCGGAGCCATTCAGTCTCTCTGTTTGTTTCAGTCTCTCATTTCTGTTTATCCCTGCTTCTCCTTGCATGTTGACCTTGCCCTTTCTTATTTCATATAGGCCTTCACTACTAGGAGGAAGCATGACCACTAAAGAGTCTTGGCTTAGCTGTTTCAACTGACAGAGTAAACTTCCTTTCACCCAACATTTAGATAGACAGGAGCTCTGATTGCCATGCCGCAGTCATTTAAAAACCTTTGGCCCAATCACTATTGTCAGGGAGATGGAACAACATGGTTGGCTAGGATTTGGTCATGTGATCAGTCTTGTGGCCAGTGGCTGTGTAGAATGCAGGGCGGAGCAAACCTATTACCAGGAGAAAGAGAATGGAGAGCTAGCTGAGCTGACCACACAGGATGTATTCATTTCAGGCATGT